>NW_004524798.1:971351-972154 GCF_000260255.1 Octodon degus | reverse complement strand
CTTTTCTACTGGATGGTTAAGACCAAGGTAAAGCAGGACCTGTGCAACAAGAGTTGTAGCTTTTTGGTCTGAGAAGGTCAGTGAAATGCCCTCAGGATTGATCCTGAGATCCTGTACCTCAGATTGTAGAACCTTTATCAGTGCAGCCATGTGGATGAGTCACGTGAATAGAATCTCACGATGGGTTGAGCACATCATAGAATAAGAACAAATAAAATGCCTTCCAAGAATACAAGGGTAACTTAATAGGAAGAGATCTAGCACCACAATCCATTAGGTAAGCAAATTAAAGTAAAAATATAACATAGATGCTGATAAAGTATTTGAAAAACGTGGTAGCTTTCCCTAATGAAAACACCATGGAAAGTTAAAATCGAAAATAATTATGTTTAGTGTAATAAAGACTATTTACCAATCTCAGTGTTAATTATTATCTGAAGTCATGAAGCACCAAAACCATTTCAAGTAAAATAAAAAATAAATGTTTATTAAAAAACCAAACCTTTTGCTTTACACTGCTATTACAACTATTTAGTATTTTTAAAAGCTCTAAAGAAGGCAGTAAGACAATAAAATTATATGTAGGAGGAAAAGACAAAGACATGATCCTATTTCTAGAAATTTCAAGAGATTCTAAGAAAAGCAACTCTGTAACAATTGCTACTGAAATTGATGTAAAACTTTGGTAAGACGGCTGGCTATAAGATGACTCTTCACAAAACAGTTCCCCTCCTCTCCAGTAATAAGCACTGTCCTAGTTACTTTCTTTTTTTTTGTTTTTTCAAAGTTTTATTGATAAACAG
>NW_004524798.1:937302-966123 GCF_000260255.1 Octodon degus | reverse complement strand
TGATGGGTTTTCCTCTGAATGTGATCTGCTTCTTTTCTCTAGCGGCTTTCAGTAGATTATTCTTGTGCTGAATTTCTGGGATCTTGACTATTATCATGTCCGGCGGGGGTGGGGGTAGACGCGGGCGGCGGCGCCACGCCCCGGACCCCCGGACCCCCCGCACCCCCGCGAGGGGGGAGGGAGGGAGGGAGGAGGGCGCGCGCCAGCGCCGCGGGTGCCCCCGGCCCCGCTCCCGTCCAGATCCGACTGCCGGCGACGGCCGGGTATGGGCCCGACGCTCCAGCGCCATCTATTTCAGGGCTAGTTGATTCGGCAGGTGAGTTGTTACTAGTTACTTTCTTGTTGCTGGGACAAAAATCCCTGACACCCACAAGTTAAAGGAGGAGAGGTTTGTTTTGGCCTCTAGTTTCTAGAGGTTTCAGCTCATAATCTGCTGGTTCCAAGGCAGGGCGGCAAAGCAAGGGGGAAGAAGCTCACGGAGGGCAGGGAGAAGCCGGGAGGCATTAAAGGGAGGAGGAGGGAGCTACACACTCCTTCAGGCCACGCCCACAGTGACCCACCTCTTCCCATCAGGCCTTGCGGCCCAACATCACCCCCAGCTATAAACCTGTCAGTGGCCGAATCCAGTGGTGTCACCATCCATGACCCAGGCCCCTTCCAAAAGCCTGCCTATGAACACATGAGGCTTTGGGGGACTTTCAGATATAAACTGTAACAAGCACTTACTGCTGGAAATAGGAAAAAATAAGGGACAGTTTACACAAGAAATGTATATTCTCTGTACAGTAGAAAGTGATTAAATAAAATATGACACACCCACCTCACAGCAAACGAGTCAGTCTTGACAAGTGACCCTGGACCCTGACAGGCAGCTTGAAGAAATTTATAAGGTTTAGTTGAATAAGGAAAAATAGATACAGAAAGTCATGGTTGATTTTTTTGGGCAAAACTGACAAAGCTACATAGTCCACATGTGGAGATACATACAAGCATCATGTCACATACATGATTACATAAGCACAGAGGAAGGGGTCATTTACAGGGCTTATCTGGGAAGAGGGATGATGGGAAGTCAGACTGAAGTGGGAAGTGGCACAGGTTGAGGAGTCAAGCAAAACAGGAAAAACAAAGATTTCCTGAAGATTCTGTCAGCTATGTCAACACAATAATTTAAATACAAATACATAAAAGCTAAACTTAAAAGTAAAAAGGGCAGGGGAGATGGCTCAGTAGAATAAGCGCTTGCTTGGCAAGAGCAAGGGCCTGAGTTCAATCCCTAGTTCTGCAAAACAAAAAAACAAGCAAAAAAAAAAAAAAAAAAAAACTAAAAATAAAAGTAAAATATTTTAAAAACAGAGTCATCGCGTTCTACATTTCCGTAACTAATGACATCCTGACTGGAGGAACGCGGAAGATCAGGGTAAGTGGTCAAAGAGAATGCTGGTGCTATCTGACATTTAAGAAAGTATAGATTCGGCTGAAATGAGTTAATACTTAGCTGTTGAAAAGAAGACTTCAGGAAAACTCTATGGGAAGGGAGAATAGATTGTGTTTAGTGATTACAGAGATGTGTGGATTTTCTCTTAGTTTGTTCTTCTCCCTATATGTGGTTCTAAAGAAAAAACATGTACCCATTTTTCCATTAAAAATTATTTTTATTTTCAAAAAAGCAATATAATAAAGTATAGAAAGAGTTAATAGAAAAAGAGTAAACAGTGATTTACCCAGAAGGTACAAAAGGGAGCCAAGAACAGGTCAAAGTAGGGGCTGGGCATAGTGGCACAGGCCTGTAATCCCAATGCTAAGGAGGCTGAGGCAGGAGGACCGCCATAATTTTGAGGCCTTATAAACTACATGGCGAGACCCTGTCTTAAAGAAACAAGAATATGTAAAAGGAAAACAATGATGCCCAGTGATGAACATGGCCAGGCAACCACAAGGCCTGTGATACCCTGGGCGTCAGCCATAGGCTGCCCCAGCAGCAAGAGGATTCCTTGGGGTCTGGAACTAGATTGTTTTCTTCTCTCCCCCAGAAAGTTTGATTGTTATTATTTTTTAATTAATGTTATTGAGAAAAAAATAACGAGACAGTTTCAAAACAGATTAGTAGTACAGTTACAAAAATTAATACATTGCATATTGTCTTCATAGTAGTTATTCATAGTACAAGATGCAGACATGAGGGGCCGGGGAGATGGCTCAGTAGAATAAGCACTTCTTGGCAAGTGCAAGGGCCTGAGTTCAACCCTTAGTTCCACAAAAAAAAAAAAAAAAAAAAAAAATTTGTAAATAGGATCTCAAGTCCGCATCTTGTACAGCAATTAACCACTAAGAAGAATATATGCAGTGTATTATTTGTTGAAACTGTACTTCCGATTTGATTTGAAACTGTCTCATTGCTATCTGTTTATCAATAAAATTTTGAAAAAAAAAAAGATGCAGACATGATATCTTGTCTAAACACTATTAGTACAAATCTTTCATATATATATATATTTTTTTTTCACTACAAAATGGTCCTTCATTTATATCCCCCCTCCTTTTTTTTTTTTTTTTTTTTTTTGTATTTTAGGGAAGGGTCTACAGGATGTTCAGGGTCTCACTACTACATCAGACTTGTAGTGATCCACCTGTTTACAGCTTCCCAAGAGTTGGGATTATGGGCATATGCCACCATGTCCAGTCTTATTTTTTTTTTCTTTTGAAAGATAAAACGTAGCCTAAGCTTCATGTTTTTCTAGGTATGAGAAGTTTAACAGTCTTGTAACAAGACAGTTTTTGGGACAAAGCTAGTGTAAATAAAATGAAGACATATATTCAAAGCCTGAGACAGGCATGCTGAGTCCCAGGTTCCTACAACCTGGAGCGAGAGGCGGATCCAGGAAGCTTGGTACCCGCACTGTCACAGAATCCGGGCCCCATTTGCTTGCTCCAAATTGTTCAGGTCCATGAACTCTCTGACTTGACAGGTTAATTTGCGTCCCAGACACATCTGGATGCTTGACTTGCCCCTAATCCTAATCAGCGTGCACATCCTCAGCTGTGATGAGTACTGTGTCAATGCTTCCGAAGAATTAATAGCTCGTGCAGAGAATAAGTGAATTCACCCTAAATACAAGTACTATAATTATGTCGAATCAAAACCAGAGCAAAGAACATGGAAAATCTTTAGGGAAATAAACTGAACCTTTTGCTTTATTGAAGAAAAGTCATGAAATGACAGCATGTCATCGCTGAACGGAACCTTTGAGAATATTCTGTCCACCTCCTTCACTTAACCGAGGAGGTGACCAGGGCTCAGAGAGAAGTAGCACACAAAAGGTCACACAGTGAGTTAACAGGCATTGCCTGGTGAATTAAAAGCAAGGAGGAGGCCGGGAGCCCCTGGGCTTTTGTGTAGGGAGTTACACGGTGGACCAGGCTTGCTTCTGTTGCCAGCCAGTCAATGGCTGACCTAGGGCATGAGACTCAGTCTCCCTCTCTGCCATATATATGCCCAGCCTCTGTCCCAAGGACTAAGGCAGCTGAGGGGTGCGGTGGCTCTTCAGTAAGCATTAATCTTCGGTCAGGGATGGGTTTACTACAGTTTGGAGGGAAGGTAGTATGGAGACATGAGGGGCACAGAGGTGACGGTTTGCAAACCGTCAGCTAGATTAGGGCTCAAATCCCAGAAGGCTTGCAGTCCCACTCTCATAGGACATGAAGAAAGGCCAGACGTCTACAGTGTGTATTTTGTAGGATACTTCTTTCAGCTGGAGGATGTCCCAATGCTTAGCTGTCCAACCTGTGACCAAGAGGGCCCCTCCAGTGGGAAACTTGGCTATTTTGCCAGAAAACCCTTGCGGCTCTTGTCTGACCCTTATCCAGTGTATGTCAGCCTGATTGTCACTCAGCCACTGCCAGCCCAACCTTGTGCCCCTGCCCCTGTCATCCCAGGAGAGGCTGCCTCTGAAGAACCCTTGACTCAGGTGGAAGGCAGAAATCCAATGTATCACCACAGTAGGAAATAAATTCAAGGATTTGTTTCTTACAGACCCTGGGCTGGGAGGCTCCAGTGAATCTAGAGATAGGTTTCTGTCCCTAAAATAGGAAGAGAGTCAGGAAGATGGGGAGAGCAAGCGTGACACTCAGCAGTTAGATGCATTTATGTATATTGGAGTAGGTGAGTAGGTCACTTCAAGTTCATGGAGAGAGGCCTGAATTGTCTATTTAGAAGAAGCAACTGGAAACCAAGGAGCCCAGACACCTGGGCAGAGACAGAGGTTCCTTATCTCCAGCCACCAGCTTGGGTTACTTGAGTACAGTGTTTTTTCTGGTGAGCTGCCCTGCGGGGAGCCTGCTGTCTCTCGGTACTTGCTTCCCTCAGTCTTCCCGTGGCGAATCCACTTTGGCCAGGAGGTGCTGTCCCTCCCTGTCTCTCCCAGAGCTTCTGGGTCAGCCAAGATCCACTCAGGACCTCAGAAGCAGACCTGTGTGAATGGAGATAAATTAATGGGAGGAATTCATGAAAAATTTTGAAGAAACACTTTGAAAACGATTCGGTGGGATACTCAGTGTTAGGCTGCTGGGGCTGTTATAACAAAATACCATAAACTGGTTGGATTAAATACCAGACATTTATTTCTAAAGATTGGAAAGGCCAGCCACATAACTCAGTGGATCAAAGCGCCAGCAAGCAGGCGGAGGGCCGGAGGTTGGATCCCCCACCCGGTCTGCCATGCTGGCCCCACCCCCCGGGGCCCGCTCAGAGGCAACTGAGTCTGGGCGTGGTCGCATGCGCCTGTAATCCCCGCTCTTGGGAGGCTGGAAACAGGTGGATCACTGTGAGTCCGATCTAGTAGTGAGACCTGAACACCCTGTAGACCCTAATAATAATAATAATAATAATAATAATAATAATAATAATAATAATAAATAAAGACTGGAAGTTCAATGTGCTTGCCGGCTGACATGGCATCTTGCCACTGTGTGCACATACAGAAAAAGACCACAACTGGATCGGCTCCCGCCTTACCATCTCATCTAATCTTAATTACTTCCTCAGGAGCCGCACCTCTAAATAGAGCCGCACAAGGGTGAATCCACTTTGACCAGAAGATACTGACCCTTCCCGTCTCTCCCAGAGCTTCTGGGTCAGCCAAGATTGACCTGTGTGAATGGAGATAAATTAATGGGAGATAATTCATTTTCACTAAAAATTTTGAAGGAACGCCTTGAAAATGATTCAGGGGGTCATTTTCATAGGGGCTTCAGCATATGAATGGAGACAAAGATAGTTCATAACACGGCGCCCAAACTGTTGCCACCAGAGGAAGGCTCAGCGGTGAGGCAAGCTGGCTGGACCCAGACTCCGACCGGAAGAAGAGGGTCCTTCCTCCGGCCACAACCTGCCCTGTTGTGTCCTCTAGCACCTGCTATAGATGGAGCTCAACAAGATGCAGCTGGCCGAGTGCCAGTGTCACAAGCGTAGAGACAGTTGATGACTGGCATTAATTATTCATGTTAATGAATAGAAACCCTCTCTCCATCCAAAATAAACCATAAAATTAGAGCAACTCCAACATTAACTGAACGCCTATGATGTTTGAGAAGACGCGTTCACTCCCCAAGACCGCAGGGGAGCGAATAATTGAGTACGTGTACTAAGTAGCACGAAGTGCTTAAGATGAGGCTCCTTGGCGTCCGCGGCATCACGTGGCCGGGGCGTGGGTGCCCACGCAGATTCCAGCAGGTCCCTAGATGATGAGGCAGGAGACAAGCGGGACCTCACCAGAGCCTGTAGCATACAGGGGTCTCAGGCGTGGGGTCGCCTGATCACACTGTGACTCACACTCATGAGCTCACAGCCACGCCCACTCACCCAGACTCACACTCTCTGCTCAGCCAGCCCCAGCTCTCACACCCGCTCACATTCAGGTCCGTTCTCAGCCCGCCCCGCTCACTCCCGCTCAGTTTCCCCTTGCATTCTCGCCTCTCTCTCGCTCACATGCACTCTCGCCCTTCCACACTCACATGCACTCTCGCCCTTCCACACTCACTCTGTCGCTTCCGCCCTCTCCCTGCTGCTCACGCTGGCTTTGCACCGCAAGCCCCCATCTCCATACCCATTCACTCGCTTGCCCCTCCCCCTCACACCTTCTCCCCTCACTCTGGCCTGCTCGCTCTCACCACCTCACTCTCCTATTGACAGCTTCTCCCCACAATTGCACCCTCCCTGCTGCTTGTCGTCTCATCCCATGTTCAAGTGTTCTCTTCTTCACTCAGCAGATGGGTAGAAACGGGCCCAGCCTCTCCGACTGAGATGTCTGCAGAGCTGCCGGTCCAACGCCAGCCTCTCACAGGAGCAATCTCCTCCTCCCCTGACTATGGAGAACTCTCCTCCTTTCATGGCTCCACTTTCTTTCCCCAGCGAGTGAGGGCACCTGGATGCCCAAGCAGGAAACACCTTTCTTGGAGGAGAGCTGGTCATCCAGGGCCTCTGCTGGCTGACACTCCATCTCTCTTCTCCTTGAACTCCAGCCCATCCTTCCTTTTTCAGTCTCGCCCCCCAGGACAACTGCACGACCTCTTTCAGAGTCTAGTTATGGGGCTCAGCCCCCAGCAGGCCTGTCTTTTCTCTGACCATCATCTTGCCCCAGATGTTCCTACCAAAGTCTCTGTCCCAGCAGTTCTGGGTGGACTGTATAGGGCCACTCTCTCCTCCTCCATTCTCCCCGGTCTGTTCCTCTCTTTTCATTTTCCAGAAGTATTGCTTATTTTGTTTCATCTCGATGTACTTACTTGAACAGGCAGTACAGTAAGAGGTCTCAAATTTCAGCAAGTATTAAAAGTCTCTCACTTCATCCTTCGGCAATCCATTTACTCTTGTCAGAAGGGATTGCTCTTCTCACTTTCTGGCATGAGACTCTTGAAAGTATGCAAGGAAGTGTGTGTGCGTGCATGCATATTCACATGTGTGTGTGTGTGTGCGCGCCTGCGCGCGCTCCACACAGGTAAGCTGGGTCAGCCGTGTGATCCCAAGGAAATTGTCCATCTCTCCCCACCAGGATCACTGAAGTTTACCCAACAAGAAGCCCATTTGCCCGGCATTGCCTCCATCTCATTTCACTCCCCCTTTCAGAGTTTTGATACAGGAATAAATAAGTGCAATCATTTTGCCGGTGTGGCTTGCTCTGCCCCCTGAAGTCCAGGGGATGCTTCCTAGCATGCGCTAAGCCTTCTGCATCTTGGCACTCATGCTGTGGAGTAGTGGAAAGCTTATAGTATTGCACCCCTGCCCGCCTCAAGATTCTTATCACCTGCCTGGCCAACTGTTCATTGGTGGTCCCAGTTGATTTCAGAGTGGCTGAGCCACGCTGGTCATTTTCTCCACTCACTAGGAGACACTATTGTTGGGCAAGTCAGAACTGACTTTGGTACGGTTGCCTCTTGGCCTGTGGGTGTCCTTTGCAGCCTTCCCGAGGTGGGTGGGCACTAGGGAGACAGGGCTGGGCAGCTGGCTGCACTGACCAGCCTGGCAGTCCTGCTGCCCTGGCCAGCCCTCCCTCGGTCCCTGGTTAATTGCTGTGACATAT
Organism: Octodon degus; assembly: GCF_000260255.1. Classification (NCBI taxonomy): domain Eukaryota; kingdom Metazoa; phylum Chordata; class Mammalia; order Rodentia; family Octodontidae; genus Octodon; species Octodon degus. Next base: position 958,549 of record NW_004524798.1, on the reverse strand, counting down.
CAATGGGCACTCTCAGAGGACAGCACAGGCGCGCTGGCCTGCAGCATCCCAGTGCAGCAATCATCCCTAATTAAAAGCTAGTTACGAAGCACTGAAAATGGAGTCCTGCATTAACCAAAGGACCCTGTCCACGGCCCAGCCCAGATAGATGGGCACGGATAGGAAAGCACGACTTATGGCAATGGCAAACACTAAGGGCTGCTTGAATTTCCAGGAGATTTACGAGGCTGTGACAGAATTTGGCTGGGCGGGACTCTGGCTCTGCTTCAGTCCCAGATGTGGCTTTGTGCTTATGGTCTCCAGAGGATGCGTGGCCTGGGTGGTGTGGCCTGGCTCACCTGGGCTTTTACGTGGGTTTAATCTGAATATGCTGATTGTGTTAAGTAGGACTTTATCATATTGCCAATTTCCAGAGAGCCGGCATTAGCTCAGCTGCACTTAATACTGAAACTATCCTGAACATAATTTAATCTTTCTTTAATGATTCAGAAGGTGCTTTTGAAGTCTTGCTCTAATCAGAGCCGTGGTTATGAATACCAGAACTTAATTCTGACAAAGTGTAAAAGGGCCCATGGAAGAGGTAGGTGAAGAAAATGACAGGAAGCAGCCTCGGTGGGGGTTTCTCCAAGACTCCGAGTGAGTTGTGTGTACCTCACACACCTTCATGTGCCAGTGGGCATGTGGAAGTGTGTGATACGCGTCCAGCCTGCCTGACAGCCGCAGTCTCCTTGTGCAAAAAGCGAGCCTCTGGAAATTAGCCTTTCTGGGCACCCACTGCGCCCAGACTGCCCAGGAGAATTTGGTTTTTGCCAGCTTGAACCCTCAGTTGAGCAGATCTGGAGTGAAGAGATGAGGGAGAGTGGTCCTGTCTGCGAAAGGCCGAAGAGCCCAGCGCAGGAGTCCTTTAGTGGGCAGCTGCGTAGGAACTGGCATGGAGGGAGGAATGAGACCTGGGTATAGAAAAGCAGAGGAAGGTAGGAAGCAGCTACCGTGGTGTGTGCGCATGTGCATGTGCGTGTCCTACTTTGTCAGCTCTTTGAAGACTGAAAACGCCCACACGTTCTGCTGAGGACTGGATGTTTGCAATTACCAACCCAAATTCATATGTTTAGACCTAAATCCCCAGCATGACGGTCGTAGGAAGTATTTAGGCCATGAGCGCTCCACTCTTGTGAATGGGGTTGTGTCCTCCTATGAGAGACCCTTAGACTCCCCCATCCCTTCTCTGCCGTGGGAGGGCTTGCCATCACAGCAGCGACCTCCAGATCGGAGAGAAGTAAGTATCTGTCGTTTCAGCCGCCCCGTTTACAGGCACTTGAGCCAACCAAGGCACGCTCTCTCAGGAGAAGGGAAGTTGTGATAGCCGCACCATTCCACCATGTGGCATCTCAAAAATCTGTTCAAAAAAGATTTAAGTTGCCTCGCAAAGCAACTTGGCTACAGCTCCCCCTGTGAGTACACCCCCCATGTGGGCACAGGGAGGAGGTCAGGAGCAAGAAGGGCTGTCATCAGGACGGCACAATGGACGGCTGGTGAGATGGCTCAGTGGTCTAAAGCACCTACTTAGAACAAGGCTAGTGAAGCCCAGGTACCACGGTTCAATCCCCCAGCACCACATGCCAGCCCGCCCGCCCGAGCTGGCCACACACACACAAAATAAATAAATAAATAAATTTAAAAAAATAATAATAATGGAGGGCCTGAGAGCCCCCTTCCAGGCCAGCCCAGAGGGTCGGCCTGAGAACCACGTGGGGACAGCACCTCTGGCCCCTCCCTCCACCATCCCACCCAGAGATACTGGGACACAGGGGCAGGGGCAGGACAACAGGGCAGCACCTCTAGCCTGAGCAATAAAAAGCTAATTGGGCTGAATTGGGAGTGACGGGGCAGCTGTCTTTACCTCTGAGAGCCTCCTTCCCCTCCCTCAAAATAAGAAGGCTGGCAAGGGGCACTGTAGCTGCAGGTTGAGGATGGAAGGCAAGCAGGGCCAGTGCAGGAGCCTGGGGGGAAGGGGTTCGGTCATCAAGGGCCATCCTTGCCCGCACCACTCTCGGACCCATGAGTGGTCCTCAGGTCTGGGAATTTGAGGAGTCCAAAGTATGTTCCAGGCTCTGCCGCAGAGAAGCCCCCAGGCCATGTCTCTTACTGTCCGCCCCCCTCAACGATGCAATGGCCACCAATGTCCCCCACCCCCTTCCTGCATTCTGCACTGCAGGCCTGCACATGTCACTCCCCCAAGCCTGATCAGCTCTCCCAAACCACAAACAGGTTCCCAGCATTGGCATCTGGAAATGCCTGGAGGCACCTTGGCAGCCACAACAGCGAGAGGGCGCTGCCCACATCATACATCTCCAGGGATTTGTATATAGTAACATATTGTTTTAATATAATTAGCTTCCATTTTTCTTTAAACTACAAATTTAGCCTTACTAGTCCTGTATTTAAGATTTTTGAAAATACATACATGCCTAAGTTATTTGTGGGTTTTCTTTTAGACTCGTACAGAAGGGATTAAACATGTTTTCAAATAAAGGAGGGATTGAGTCTGACAGTTAAGAAACACAGATCACAGATGCTACTGCCAAAATATCTGTGATCCCGCGGCCCCTTTGGCCACTCCAGCCTCATAGCCTACCACCCGCAGCCTGGCACCCCAGACCCAGGTTCTACGGGCCTGCCCCACACTGCCCCATGCCCCATACCTCCATACTTGCCTTTCTTTCTTTTTTTTCTTTCCTTTTTTTCTTTTCTTTTTTTTTTTTTTTTTTTTTTTTTTTTGCTCCGAATGCCTTCAGGGCAGGTTTGGCTGCCTTGAGTTGTGGGGATAGAACCACAGCAACCTGAGTCTGACTGCTTTGTTGAAGCAGCCACTTAAAGAACTGAGCTAAGGGGCAGGCCCCCTCGCCTTTCTTATAGCTCCTGAATACTGCCCGTGACAGAGGAACAGGTCCGGCCCACCCACAAACTTCTGTTCTTGAGTCTAGGTCCCACCTGGGGAGCTGGAACTCTGTGGCAGGGTCTCCCAGTTTACCTGAGAGTAAATCAGAGAGCAAGTGAATGACAAACTGCCTGGAGGAGACCCTGGCTACGGAGATAGGTGCTGCACACGACACTGGTACTTGAACTCTTCTTCATTGCAAATCCCTCAACAATTGGAGGCAAGCCAGAAGGTCATACCCCTGGTGGAAAATCTTGACTCCAAGGGGCCTCAGGATAAAACATCCCCCTCCTCCGTCAGCGCAAGAGGTCACTGTCAACTCCAGGTGGTCTTCAGAAGCGGCTGAAGGCTGAGGGAAGCTGGTGGATAAGTCTAACTTCCCCAAGGGACCATAGATCTCATCATGCAAAATAGTTCTGACACTGGACAGCTCTGTCACAGAGGAGGTATGGGGCAGGTTCCTTGAACAAAAAACTGCAGCGCATATCACAGCTAAAGGAAAGCAGTGTGCCCGCGCGCGCGTGTGTGTGTGTGCACGCACACACACGCGCGTGTCTGGTGAATGTGACGACCATCTGATGCATCAGTTTCGGGCTGAGTCCATAAAAGGGCCAGCTGCTATGAGATTTTCTGAAAGTACCTGCAGATGCAAGGATCAAGATCTCTCTTGAGGAATCAAGCCACAAAATGGAAGGTGGGTGAAGAAGGGCATCTGTAGCCACCAGGGTGGAGAATCGGGGAGTCTGAGGAGCCACTGTTCGTTGCCCAGAGAGGAAGCCTTAAGCAACGGGCTTGAAGTGTGCCAGCCGGGCAGCAGGACATCTGCTGTCCTCTGACCTGCCAGGTGTGAGGGGGTGTGCTGCGCCCCTGTAATTTGCTTTCCGTTTTGAGTGCTGGGGGAGTGAGCAGACAAAGCTCCACCTTTGAGGGGTGCAACCGGAAGCCCCAAACCAAAATACACCCCAGGAGACCATGGACGCGGCCTGCCCCCCGCCCCCCAACCCCTGCTCTCAGGAGTGCAGGGCTCATCCCCATGCTGCCCTCCATTCCCAGCAAGGACACACACAGGTCAGCCAGGTCTGCATCTCCAGCCCCTGTACCTTGTGACAGTGTGGCTGAAAATGATTCCGATGCCTGATTGGCTCAAAATGGAACTCCGTGGAATGAACGGGTGGGGGCTTCACTAGCCATGCTTCAGCCTATGCCCAGAGGGGAAGCCTGCACCTCCACCCCAATTCTAAAGCGTTTCCCCATCCTTCAGGGCCTGCTGCTGGCTCTCAGAGCTGCTGGGACCCTTCTCTTCCAGCCATGTGGTTGGCAGGGCCTCTGAGTCTGTTTGTCCCCGTATCCTGCTCTACACAGGTTGTGCAACCAGCTGCTCGTAGGTGAAACGCCAGCTCCTCGGCCTTAGTCTGTGTGCATCACCTGAGCGGCTGCTTCTGTGAAGCAAGAATCGTGTCAGCTGCGCCAGAGTTGGGATGGGTTTTCTAGGGGCCCCACAACTTTGCTGTAGGGAAGAAGAGACACGAGAGGGTGAACATTCTTTGAAATTCTTGCTGAGCAGTCCTGGCCCGCTGCACTCTCTCTACCCCACTCCTGGGTTAGGTGCTCAACTGGGCTGCAGGGAATCAAAGGAGCCTGCATTTGCCTCCTCCTGTCCCTCCCCGCTCCTGAGAGCCTCTGCCACCGTGAGCCAACGTGGCAGGGCAGCTTCTGAGCCCGTGTCCTGGTCCAGGACACACTGGCACTCCATCGGGAGTAGGGGGCGGGACGTCAGCCCTGCATGAAGAGCACTCCCCAAAGTCCTGTTCTGCCCTCCTTCCCTGCCCAGCGGTGCTGGCATCTCCGGGAATCAAGTGACAGCTAGACTCCAGGGAACTGAGCTGGCGAGACAGAATTTGGTGATCTATAGTGACAGAGGAGCCTCCAGCCTCAGCAGCTCAGCAGGGGCCGGCAGTGGGCCAGGTAACGCAGAGGGACAGAGAGGCTCAGGACTGTGGCCTCCTCCTGCTCAGCTCCTGCAGGCGCCATCAAGCGTCTCCAAATCCCTGCTTCTATTAACATTCTGGAAGCAGAAATGACCTTCTAATGCTGTCTCCCCGATCACAAGGAGAGCGCGACCCACTCAGGGCCTGATTACCTCAGCACACAGTGGCCTCCTCCAGGGCTCCTGCCCCATCTCCTGCCCAGCTGCCTGCTCCCCGGCGCTCCGGGCTCCTGTTGCTTCTCTTGCAGCACCTTCTGCCCCTGCAGTATCTGTTTCCACCCTGTGTTCCTCTACAGCCTCTGGATCAGTCTGTCCGGTCCCTGGGGAAGTATTCCAGAGTCCCCAGGCTGGCAGAGAGCCCTCTGCTGGGTGCCCCTGAGACAACAGGGACCTTGCTACTAAAGACTGTCACTCCAGAGGGCATAACTGACAGAGGTCTCCTTTCCTCAATTCCAAGCTTCTAGCCTAGAGCCGGGCAAACAGTAGACACTCCACAAATACATGAATTTATTTTTTATTTAGTACAGGGTCTACAGGATCTCACTACACAGATCGGACTCGTAGTGATCCTCCTGTTTTCAGCCTCCCAAATGCTGGAATTACAGGCACATGCCACCATGCCCAGTCTCAGTGGCCATCTCACCACGTCCCAGGGGCAGCACCGGCACAGCACACCCGGATCGAACCTTGGTCCTTCCACCTGCCTAAGCAGGCACTTTAGTCCACTGAGCTATCGAGCCGGCCCTTGAATTTAATTTTTAATTTTTTTTCCAAATAAATCTCACTAGATTAGGATTATACTGAATCGCTTCTTGGCCTTTTGGCTAAGATCAAGTGTAGGATGACACTGAAATTTGAACTATCGATAAACTGGTGAATATTAACAAAACCTGCACCTCCAGTTTGCTTTTTTCCCTCGGTAACAGCTTTATTGAGACATTATTCATGTAACCATCCAATGCACACATTTCACTTGAAGTATACAGTTCTGTGGTTTTTTCTTTTCCTTTTTAGCATATTCACAGGATTGTGCAACCATTGCCACAATTTTATTTATTTATTTGTGCCCAGCTCAGCCCACCCTGGGGGCAGGGCTGGCATGGCATGTGGTGTAGGGGGATCGAACCACAATCTCTGAGCTTGCCTAAGCCTGCTGAAGCAGGCGCTTTAGTCTTCTGAGCTATCTTACCGGCCCTTCACCACAATTTTAGAAGATTTCCATCACTCCCAAAAAGATTCCACCAGCAGTTTCTCTCTGTTCCCCCTCTCTGTCCATCCCTCAGTAACTGCTAAGCTGTTTTCTCTTTCTCTCTTTAGACTTTTCCTAACCTGGATTTTATGTGGATGAAATCATAAGATATGTGGCCTTTGTGTCTAGCTCCTTTCACTTAGCATAATGTTTAAAAATTCATTCACTTTGTAACATAAATTGGTACTGGATTTCTTTTTATTTCCATATAATATTCCATTGTATGTATATTATGCTTGGCCACTTGTCTGTTGGTAAGATTTTTAGGTTGTTTCTGCTTATTGACCATTATGAACAGCTTGGGTTTTTGAATGCTAAAGTTTGTCTTTTTGTTTTTTTGGCAGAACCGGGGATTGAACTCAGACCCTTGCACTTGCTAGGGAAGTGCTTATTCCACTGAGCTATCTCCCCGGCCCCCTGTTGGTTGTTTTTTTTTAATTTTAAAATAGTCACAAAGGTTTGGTTTTGTAGCCCTGGGGATCAAACCCAGGGTCTGACATATGTTGGGCTAGTGCTGTGCCGCTCAATTATATGTCCAGTGTGAAATTGACAAATAAAATTCACAAGAATCATAACAACATGGCCAGTGAAATAGCTCAGCAGACTAGGGCCTGCCTAGGCAAGTGCAGGGACCCAGGTTCCATCCCCGGGACCACATGCCCCGCCCCCAAGGCATGCTGAGCTGGCCACAGAGACAAGGCATAGTGGCGCAAGCCTGTAATCCCAGCTCTGGGGAGGCTGAAGACAGGAGGATCACTAGGAGCCTGAGCTGTATAGTGAGAGCCTGCACCAAATACATTTTTAAAAAATCATAACCAAAAGGTTTTTCCTTAAACCACTGGCAGTGAATGGCTGACATGATGCTCTGTTACCACTAGCAGTGCCCCCCACATACGTGCATTGTTTCAGTGCGTATCTCCTACAGTGACACTTTCCTACACAGACACAAGGCAACCACCAAATGTTAACATCCATTTACTCCTGCCTGACAAGCTGCAGACCCAGTGAAGTTTTGCCAGTTGTCCACTAATGTCCATTAGACTAAAAGACAGAGTCTAGGATCCTGTATTAAATCTGATTGTCACACCTCTCCCTCAGTTTTTCACTGACTTTCCTGACACCCCAGAAGGTTCCAGAAAAGTTACTTTTCAGGGTCCTTCAGTTTGAGTTTTCAGATGCTTCTTCATGTCTAGGGTCAGGAAATACCCATCAGAAATGTCACAGAAGTGACGTAGTACTCTTCACATTGCGTCTTATTAAGTGGTACATGATTTCTATTTATCGATTATCAGTAATTATAACTTTGATCACTTGAGCTGGGTCCGTTAGTGCTCAAGTTTAGGTCTTGAAGGCCTGTCAAAGGCATTATGCTAAATGGTTGGCAGCCACCCTAAGGTGCTGTTGGGAAGTGGTAAAGATTTTAGGAGGAAGGACCTAGCAGAAGGAATCTAAGTCATTGGAGGTGGCCCTCCAAGGGACATTGGGACCTGGGCCGCTTCCTGTTTCCCTGCTGCCTGGCCACAAGAGGTGAACAGTCCCTCCTCACGATGTCAGCTTCATGACATGCAATGCAGCCCAGGCTCCTAGACCAGGGCCAAGCCACGACAGACATCTGAAGTCACAAGCCAACAAAAATCTTTCCTCCTTAAAAGCTGTTTATGGCAGGCATTTTCTTAGAGTAAGAGAAAACTAGAAAGTTGTGTTTTGCTGTAAGAGAAATTTATTTATTTGTACCAGTATGGATTTGGGGGTTGCTACTTAAGAGATTACAACTGGCTATTACCGTTTCTTACTTTTATATGTAAATTTCCCAGTTTAGCCAGTGGGAGCCTCGCGGGTTGGTTTCTCTGTCCTTTTGATAGGTCCTCATGAGGCTTTCTTCCTGCAGCTTCTTTTTTTCTGGCACAGGAAATGCTAGCCTCATCTTCTATTTTGCCTGCTCTGGTCCTGGAATCATCCATTTCTCCAAGGAGTTCTGCAGAGAGTTAATGGCTGGCATTCACCTTCCAGGGGAGACTGGGTCTCAGAAATGAAGGCACGGGTACAGTGGTATTGGGCTACTGCTTCTCATTGGCCCTTTCAATGGACAGGGCTAAAGAACACACACACAGACACACACACACACACACACACACACACACACGTATATGCATTTGGTCCTTTATACCCATGCCTACAACTGTATAAAAAGTGATCAAAATCTACAGTGAATGTTTACATTAAAAAATCATTATGGTCATAGATGCACTGCCAGTAACCCCCTCAGAATATTCCCTTCAAAAAAATATATATATACAAATATATTCCCCCTCTCCATGAATACACTTATTCCAATTTTCTCGTGGCTTTCTGGCAAAGGCCTGGAAGTCTCTCTCTGTGCTCCCACCAGCTGTGGTCCAACCACAGTGAATGCCACCACCAAGCGCCCTCTGAGGGACAGGCAGGCTTGTGAACACGGCTGGGCGCCCTCACCTGTTCACGGGATCTGGCTCCGTGTGACTCCCGGCTCTTCCTCCAAGGCAAAAATTATAAAAAGAAAATATTTTGAATGGATTCAAGACATCCAAGCAGCCACACTAGCACAGCCAAAGACACTCGAAAGGGGACTTCAGGGCCGGCCAGCTAGGTCAGCGGACTAAAGCGCCTGAGTTCAAGTTATGGCAGAGTGCGGCAGTCAGAGTTCAATCCGCAGTGTGCCCTGCAGGCCCTGCCCCCGGGGCACGCTGACACAGGGATTGAGACTGGGCGTGGCAGCGCGCACCTGTAATCCCAGCACTTGGGATGCTGAACACAGGAGAATCATGAGGAGTCCCATCTACGTAGTGAGACCCTGTAGAACCTGTCCTAAAATACAAAAGAAAAAGAGAGAGAGAGGAGAGAGAGAGAGAGAGAGAGAGAGAGAGAGAGAGAGAGAGAGTTTCATGACTGCTCCAGAAAGCAGCTAGGACCACGGGGTAAGCATGTCTGAATCAAGGGAGAGTATTTTTGAGGGAAATAAACAGAAATTTTTTTCATTCTTGGAGGTAGTGGAAATCAAACTCAGGGCATTGTGCTTGCCAGGTAGGCACTTGTGTTGCTGAGCTATCTCCCCGGACCTGTTTTACTTTATTCTTTTCTGCAGTAAGTCTGACTTAAATATTCACCATATTTGTGCCACACCTCATACATCTAGACATATGGAAAACATGACTTCACACTAATACCTCCAACTCAGCCCAGGCTCATCCTCCTCTTCCCTGTTCCGCATCTGTGACTCTGTCCTGGCAAGGAACAAGATACCTGGATCCCATTATCCTTGACATGTTCACTTGCTAAATGAACCCACCTGTATAACCAGTTTCTGGTCACTTTAGAGACCCTCACACGAACATTCTCCTGACCCTACTTTGGCTTTAAAGTTAGTTCCACTCCATGTCCATGAAATGCCCTCTTCAGTCCCCTCGGACTCCAACAGATGTGTCCCCTGCGTCTGCACACGGGACGCGCCTCCCCGTGGCCACATTCCCCACCAGCTCCAGCACCGCCCTCTGGCGCTGGGCTGCAGCTGCGGCCACCTCCCGCCCCACATGGACGCCTGCCTTACACTACTGGCGTGCCACACCTCAGTGTTCACCAAGGAAATGCCCTTTCTCGTTGCTTGGACACTCACCTGCGTCATGCCGCACAGAGAAATCTCTTCCCCTTACCTGGGCTCTGAACCCCAGCTGGACTGCTGCCATTTCACACACACACACACACACACACGAACACCTGTTTTCGTCTGTGGTACCAAGGATTCAACCCAGGACCTCCGCACTGCCCTGCATCGCCAGCCCTTCTTTCTACTATTTTCTGTCTTAGTTTTTGTTTTGTTTTGTTCTTTCTTTTTGAGACAAGATCTTGCTAAATTATCCAGGCCGGGCTCAGATGTGTAATCCTCCAGCCTCAGGCTTCCAGAGTGCTGGGATTATAGGCATGCACCACCACACTGACCTGGAATACCATACCACTCTTATACACTCAGCTTCTTCCTGTTTTCTTTTTTTGGATACCAGGAATTGAATGCAGAACCTCACATCTGCAGGCAGGTGCTGTGTCACTGAGCTAAATCCCCAGTTCTCCAGTCAGTTTCTGACGCTCCAGTCTGGTTGAAGTCAGTAATACCTCCTGCTCCACCACCAACGTGCCCTCCCCACATACACACACTTACCTAGGTAAGGTAGTAGTAGATTCCTAGTTCTGTAGACTTTTCAAAGTTGAGATTTTGCTGATTGCATTCCCAGTATTCTCAAATATTATTTTCCTTCTCAACAAGAAATGAATATATCTAGAAGTTGCTAAAAGTCAGCTCTAGTGTTTTTTTTGTTGTTGTTGTTGTTTTTGAAATAAAATTTCAGGGGCTGGTGAGATGGCTCAGTGGTCTAAAGCACCTACTTAGAATAAGCTTAGCAAAGCACAGGGACCGAAGTTCAATCCCCCAGCACCACATGCCAGCCAGCCCCACCCCCTGGTGGGCTAAGCTGGCCACACACACACACACACACACACACACACACACACAAATAAATAAATTTTAAAAAAATAAAATTTCAGAGCCAGTACTATGTTATTCCGTCAGATTCCACATGATAACTGGTTGTCCACAGTTTCATCAAGGATTGCAAAATAACACTATTCTGAGTCCCTTCTGCTCTCTCCCATGAAGAGATCTCATCAGGCTTTTGCTACCTGTGGCTTATACAAGGAAGGCAGATGCTGGACCTTTTCTCTATGTCATTTTTTAAATAATGAGTATAGTTTTCAACATCTTCCAAAGATAATCGACGAGTGTCTTTTCCCTCCTCTCTTTTAAAAAACATATGACGTCACAGATCAAAAACCACTTGACCTGTACCTTGCAGTTATCTTTACCAATCATCAAATTGTCCCATCTTTGGCCAGTAGAAGCCTCTTCAAGTTACTACTTACTACCTGGTAATCTTTGATGGCTTCTGATGTAAGAAAATGCTGTAGGATCACCTTGTAGAGGGGTGTTTATTGGGGGGAGGGGGCCATTGCTCAAAAACTGGAATGTATTATTTCTCCCAAAATGCCCCAAACTCCATTTTGAAACGATGGAATTTAGAGGCCATAACCTGGTCTATAGATGTGTTTGCTATTACTGAGTTGGCTATTCTTCTCAGGTCTTTATGCTGGATAGAAATTAGGCAGACCATGGACAGTACTATAAAGTAATGATTCCACATGGCTATTTCCAATTCAGCTTCAGGATTACAGGGCTTACACGGAGCCTTATCAGCCTCACACCTGTAGATCCTTGCTTTCACAGTGAAAATCCCAGTTCCCAGTAGAAACAACAAAATGACTCCCTTTCACTCACACTATACTTCTCATCATCTCAGCTTAACAATGCCAGCATTATCACTAACATGGATATCAAAAAATAATTTAAGATAATTTTGTAATTATTTTTGTTAGGGCGCGTATTACTCAGCTTTCCTACTCCTAAGATACAATAACCAGCACTCACAACTTAAGGAGATTTCATTAGACTCATGTTTTCAGGGATTCAGTCCATCATAACTTGGCCACAAGATAGAAATATCGTGGTGGGGCTGGTGAGATGGCTCAGTGGTCTAAAGCACCTACTTAGAACAAGCTTAGCAAAGCACAGGGACCACGGTTCAATCCCCCAGCACCACATGCCAGCCAGCCCCGCCCCCTGGTGGGCTGAGCTGGCCACACACACACACACACACACAAATAAATAAATAAATAAATAAATTAATTAATTAAAAAAGAAAGAAAGAAAAGAAATATCGTGGTGGAAGGGCGTGGAGGAACGGGGATGCTTAGCTCAGGGTCCTAGGGAGGTGGGGCAGCAGAGAGTGCAGAGACAGCGGGCAGGGGCCCCTGGCCCTCTCAGACACACCCAGGGTCATGCTTCACTCATCATCCTGGTATTTTTTTAACCCAATGAAGTTACATATCAGAATTAATAGCCACAGGGTGTATCACACTTGCAAGGACAATGAAATTAATTTGTCATTAAGTCACTGAAATAGTCCTTCTGCATTCATTATGTTACCATAAAAATAAAGACACGCATTTCTGGCTTTTTGCAATTTATACTTTACATTTAAGAGGGTGAATTTTAAAAATTAACTTTGTTTTATAATCATAAACATAGTTTCATGGTTCCAAAGTCACATCTATACAAAAAGAAATCTTTAAGCCTCAGTCCGAGTTTGAGCCATTCCTAGCATGCTCAAAGGAGCATAGGCTCAGACTAGTGAAATTCTGCAGTGTGGACCCCCTGGCCAATTTGCAGTCACACCAAGGTGTTCTATAATTAGAAAGACAGACTTTGCACTCAGACAAAAACCCAAAAAATAGCAACAGCGTGGCATTTGCGGTATGTAGTTCCACCAGGAGCTCTCTTGATGCTCCGTGGTGCCAAGGACTTAGGCCCCTTTCATCTCCTTACCCTGGTACCCTTAACACAGGGCTTCTTCGTTGCCATGGAAATAGTTGCCCTTGGTCCTCTCATCATGACCCCACGTCATGCAGCAACGAGCAGAGGGAAAGGAGAAGCCAATTCTGAAGAACAGGGTCCAAAAGTTGTGCGCACGCGCGCGCACACACACGTACCACACACGCACCACGCAGCCTGCACGCATGCGCACGCGCGTTCTGTTCATAGGCGATTGACCAGTTAGCCGCAAGGAATACTGGGAATTTTTTTATTTGAAAGTAGGCGTTCTAGTAAAATGTGGAGTTCTAATGCTAAAGGAAGAAGAGTAAGATACATAGGTGGCCTGCCTCTGATGTATCCTCCAAATTATAAACCAAAATATAAAACCCAAACATTTCTGCCAGTAAATTTTTCTTAGGAAGAAAGCAAGTGGTCAGCCAGAAATATGTACAGACAGAATATGGAAAAGGAATCTAAACTCAGCCTATGGGAAAAAACATCTGAATTTCTACATAGCCAAATCTATCTCTCAGGAAATCTGCCTTTGTTTCTGTGCTGAGAAAGACATTTTCCACTTGAGTTGAGATACATGGTCAGATTTATTTTCTGCAGTTCTATTCCATATCATTTTTTTCTTCTAATGCCTAAGGTTTTTATTGAATAGCATCAGGAAACTAAGGCTATTTTTTTCCAAATTGCCAATCAGTAAGGTCAGACTCGGGGCAGATGGCCCTGCACAGTATGCTGTCTGACCGAGATTGCCCAGAGCAGCTTCGAGTCCGTGGCAGCGTCAGCTGAGCACTTAGTACTGACCAGGCTCTCAGCCAACCTCTCGGGATGTGAAGACAAAGAGACTCAGTTGTTGCTTTTAAGGGGCAATAAAATAAGGAGATGAATCATCAACTAAACAGCGTCGTTGAGTGTAATCCGAGGACAGTGTGGAAAAGAGCGTGGAAGGGAACTTTGCAGAGCAGAGAAGAGTGAGTTGAGTCAGAAGAGACCCGGCATGGTTTCCAGGCACCCTAGTGTGGAGGGGCATTTCAGAGCATAATGCTTAAGCTCTTTGGGCACTGGTTTCTTTATCTAAAAGACACAGAACAGAGCCACCTTCTCACTTGTTAAGATTCAGGAATGGGTCCTCGGCAAGAGTCCTGTGTGGGTCTGCTCAATGTAAGGAGCTGCTACAGCTCATGGGTGCCTGAGGACCTACTGTGATGGGTGGCTTGGTGTTTTTCATGCGATGCTTTGGGAGCTCTTGGGAGAGAATTGTTGCGGAAGGAGGAGGTCTAGCCTGGCACATCCCCCTTTGTCTCTGCTTCTGCTTGGGACATGGTTTCTCCTTCTTTCCTGCCTTTGTTTTCCCCCCATGATGTGCAAAACTGATTTGATAAAGGAGATCCGATGCCTCTGCCATCGAAATGATCCCTTTAAATAAATAAATGCTCAACTCCCTCCTCAGCCCTGCAGTCTCTGAACCTGGGCAGGTGCGATTCCCAACAGCTTCAGCTTTGTGGAGGATGAGCTTGAGACAGAGCCAAGCAGGGGCCCCTTTACTGAAGCAGGTGTGATCAGGAAGTGGGGCCCTGACACCGAGAGGAACCAGTAACAGCTCAGTTCCTGTGTCTTCAGTGGAACAATTCAGATAAGCCAACAGGGCACAGTGCAGAGTCTAGGCAGAGTTTACTGTCAAGCAAAGACACACTAAGGGAAAGGGATAGGCAATCCCCAGGATGGCAGTTGCCCCAAATCAAAGGACCCCCAAGGAATATGATTCTCTCCCTTTGAAGCCATTATTCAGCTACAAGGCTAGGATGGTCTTGGTCACCCACAAAGGGATAGAGGCTTCTGGCAGAATGTTCTAGCAGAACGTTTCTGTTGAGATCTGAGGCCTTCTTCCAAGGCCTTGCTTAGGGCTGAGGTTTATCAGGGCCTGGACTTTATCAACATGCTCAGAAGAGGTTACAGTCTGTTGAGCCAAACCTTGAGATGATAATCATGTTTGGATTTTATATAACTAATGATTAAGTAACCCCCTTTACATCTTCTCCCATAACTTCTCAGAAGGTCCCCAGCCCATGACTTCAAATCCACCCACATCTCGCTTCCTGCCTAACACGGGCACGAAGGCAAAGAGGCAGTTGAGGGTCCCTGAGCCAGATTTGGTCACCTTCTCAGTTTCCAAGGAGACAGACCCAGTCTCTTGCTGCAAAACTGATGACAGAGTGAAAAATACAGGTGGCGGAGCCATGGTGCCTGTGCGGCTAACCGACAGCACGGCGTTGGTTGGGCGAGTCATTTCCCTTCCTTTGAGAACGGATTCTTCTAGCTGAGGAAAGTCAGAGCAGTATTTGTGGCCCCAAGGCGAGCCAGGCAGGAAGCCAGGGATGGGGAGTCGTACTCCTTTAAGGCTGTTGTCCCAACCATGATGGAGTCCTCATGGCAGCTGTCCTGTTCCGGGTCCTCGGGCCAGCAGTTGCCATGGTGTGCATGGTGTGCGGACTCGGAAGGCATATTGCTGTAATAAGATGTGTTTATTTGACTACGAAGGTCAGGGAGCTAAGTAGTTGGTATTCTGGTCATATAGAGTCGTTTGCACAGTGTCACTAATAATTAGAGGGGGTTTTGACTAATCTAGTTGCTCTTCCTAAATATACTCTGCTCAAGAAACTCATCAAAGCAGCAAAGTAATCTTTGAGGTTATTAATCTCTTCTGCTGCACAGCTGGGGCAAATTTATTTGCTTGAATTAGCATGTAATAAACTTATAATAAAGCTGCCAGAGCCCCCAGTTGGTAGAGGGCCACTCTGCGCAGCGGGTAGTTACATCTAACTACCCGCTGAAATGGGGCGTCAGTCCCTGGGCCCCGGCCGCTGGCCTGCTGAGACTGGGGGACCAACTGTCCCCTGGGTGGCACAGAGGAGAGTCACCTGCCATGGGGACCCTGAGATGGAGCTGGAGGAGCTTTGAAGAGTGGCAAGGCCACACCTCTTCATCTCTGCCCTTCCCACTGCCAAGATGAGGAAACTGAGGCACAGAGGATGGAAGGATGAATGTGCCGCCAGACAGAGAGCAGGGCAGAGCCCAGGTGAGCAGGCACATGTGGGGGTGTCTCAGCAGCTGCCACCTCAGCAGCCTGGGAGTCCCCCTGTTCAGGCATTTTCTTCCTACACTAGGCTCTATCAAGGTCCCCGCTGGAGTCCTCCACTTTTCTAGCAGCCCTCTCCTGGCATCTGCTTCTTCCACAGCCCCTCCACGGCCCCTTGGCCTGCTTTCCCTGCTTCACTTTCCAAGGAAATGCAGCCCTCTGTCCTGTGGGGAGCTGCTCTAGGGTGGCCAGGGTCTTCCAGCGTGGCAGCCTCACACTGAGGGTGGATGGGGGTGCGCAGGCCCCCCTTCTGCAGCTGCCTCACCCAGTCACTCCTCCCTCAGCCTGCACGGTATCCCACTACCTCTGCTCCCTCTCCTGAGGCACAGGGATTCTGGGGGGAGTTGCCCTTGGGATTCCAATGGTGGGGGTGCTGGTGGACCTTCACTTTTTTTTTAATGTATTTGGTAAAGAGTCTCACTACACAGCTCCGACTCAGTGATCCTCCTGTCTCAGCTTCTCCGGTGCTGGGATTACAGGGGTGCACTCCTATGCCCAGTCTGACCCTCACTTCTTGGAGGGGAGCAGCTACAAGAAACAAGCTCTTGGGTGCCAGCACTGACCATCTGCATAGTATTGCTTTGATGGATTATACCAAAAACAGCCTGCCCCATGCAGCAAGGGCACGACAAAGAGGAGGGTGAGCTGCCAGGTGCCACCTGCTTGCCATACACACAGACAACTCCTTAGCCCATGTCCTTGTCCCTCATCTGCTCATCTTTTAGCTCTTCTTCCCTCAACCCCACCCCCACCCCCAGGGAGGTGAAGAGGGAAGGGGAGGAGAGAAGAAAGTGAAGGGAGTGGAGGGAGGAGAAAGGAAGAGGAGAGGGAGAAGGGAAGAAGGAGGAAGGGAAGAGTCTTCTGAGGAAGAAGCTCAGGCATCTCTGGGATAATGGAGCAGGAAGGGACCTTTATTGCTGACACTTAGCTCGTGTTTTGTTTTTAATGCTAAGTAAAGCATTAATTCCCCAGTAACAGGCTGACAAGAATTGCTGGCAAACTGCTAAGTGTAAGGATTTAGGGAAGGCAAAGCAACGAGCCTAGACGCCAGCCCGAGTTCACCACTGCTGAGTCCTGGTTGACAGAACTGCCACCCTAAAGGGACAACTGGGGACAGGAGGAACAAGGAGGCGCCTTTGACAAAGGATGCAGAGGAGCAATTCCAGTCAGGTGGTTGCCAAACCTGCCAGGCCCTGGACAGCGGCAGAGGACACTGGCCTGGGCCGGGAGGCAGCTCACAGCGTCTCCAGGGCTCCGAGGCTCAGCCCTTGACCTTCCCGTCTCAGGTTTTCTCTCAGCAACTCGGATGAAGGCGAATGGAAGAAGTGCTTATCAAATCTGCAGTTGACACAAAGCCAGAGGGATTGCTAATAGAAAGAATGGCAGACTCGAGATTCAAAAATATCTTGACAGGTTGAAATAATGGGCTGAAAACATGTAAAAGGGATAAATGTAAATTCCTGAAGTGAGGGTTGTTTTCTTTTTTCTTTTCTTGTTTTTTTTTTTTTTTTTTTACTGCTTCATAAACATCAGGCACAAGACAGAAGGCTTAGAAGCAGAAGGGACAGCCAGTGTGTGGCATGATTTGTGTTTAGACCAAAGGGAGGAAAGAAGAAAAGAAATAGCATCTACTGAGTACATCAGAAACCGTACTAGATACTTGAAAGCACTGGAGAATGGGCCGGGGAGATAGCTCGGTAGAATAAGTACCTGCCTGGCAAGCTCAAGGTCCTGAGTTCGATACCTGGTAATACACACGCACACACACACGCGCACACACACACACACACACACACACACACAGTATTACGGACCATGTACAGGGGGCATGAGCTAATCCTGAACTCATCTTGCAGATGAGGAAACAGAGGCTCAGTGGTGTTATTAACTGACTAAATGAGTTATGTTAATCTTTTGAGTGATTCATATAGTAATGGAGTCAGAATTTAAATTCAGGATTGTTATTCCTGCTCCCTGCCATGGGGGGTAAATCTTGATTAAGTTACAGTGGTTCCTTCCTCTTCATCAGTAATAATTTTTTTGTTTGTTTGTTTTTTAGAATTTTTTTTTTGTTGGTGGTTTTTTTTTTTTTTTCTTTCTTCTTCTTCTTTTTTTGGCAGAATAGGGGATTGAACTCAGGCCCTTGCATTTGCCAGGCAAGCGCTTATTCTACTGAGACATCTTCCCGGCCCCACATCAGTAATAGTTCTGAGAAATGAAATATCATGCAGTGAGACACAGGGGCAGGTATACTGGGAGGGTGACTTCCAGAAAAGTTTTCCTCTTAAAAAGAAGCTGGGCTGGGCTCTTGGTTCTTTCATCCCGTGGATTCAGACTTAACTGTCTACAGGATCAATGCCTGTAGCCAGAAGGAGAAGAGATTTAAGCATTTATACCTCTAAACTCTAGATTCAGCAATGATGAGGCTGATCACATGCTCAGAATGGTAGGAGAGCTTTTGGTGGTCTCTGAGACCCTTCCTCTCGGCAGTCCAAGCCCATGAGCAGGCAGGTCTCTGACTAACTGGTGGGACCGAATTGTTTTGCTCCCTAGCTTGCTTGAACCAACCTCTCTTATTTTGATTATTACTCATCATAGATAGTGACCACGTGACCCGGGTCTAGCCAATCAAAATTCTCAAGCTTCTTGCCACAGGGGTTAGCTTACTTGGCTCACATGACCCACATCTGACCAATCAGAGTCCTCCCAAGACTTCTGAATAAACTTTATGTGAGGAAACCCTGACCCTTTGGATTACAAAACAGGAGAACACAAATCTAGGCCTAGGGAGCCGGGGAGATGGTTCAATGGAATAAGTGCTTCCCTGGCAAGCGCAAGGGCCTGAGTTGGATAAAAAAAAAAAAAAAAAAAATCTAGGCCTGAAGGTGACAATGCTCTCTGTCATATGGAGCAAATCAGTCTACCAAAGGAGTGACCCAAAGTAGACTCAAGAGCAAAAAGGAAGAGACAAATGTAGAGAAAGAGCTTTGTGGCCTCCGCCGCTCTGGTCCCCAGATTTTCTCAGTTGTCTACGTTTTTTTTTTGTTGTTGTTGTTGTTTTTAAATTTTTTTTTTTTTTTTATTTTTTGGCGGAACTGGGGATTGAACTCAGATCCTTGCGTTTGCCAGTCAAGCACTTATCCTACTGAGCCATCTCCCCAGGCCCCTGTCTATGTTTTCTCAGAGCTGGAAACTCCCCTCTACTTCTTCAGTGGTTAAACCCCACCCCTGTTTTCCTAAGCTGTTTCTGCCATGTGTAACAAATTCAAGAGCCCTAACTGAGACCACAGCCCTTCCTGCTGCCACAAGAAAGGGTCCAGCTACCAGAACCTTCCACCAATGACTGCATTCCAGTGAAGGCCCTGGGGTCTCCTGCCCACCCTGTGGGGTGGACTGGGGTGGGGGCTGCCCTGTCCTCGGGTGTATCTCACTGAAAGGTCATTAGGCAGTGCTATTCCCAGACCAGAGAGATGACAACACACTCAGGACACGATATGAGCCAGGAGACAGGGGACAGAAGAGGTGCCACTTGAGCACCATTATTCATTCAGCTGTTGTTTGCTGCTTCTTTAACTATTTATGAGGTATGACTAAAAACTACACTAAATGTCACTACCATGTACCATGTAGCAAAGGCCAGACCCATACAAACACTAGTGCATTTCCTCGTCCACCTACGCACTGGACCTGGAACCCAGCGTCTGCTGGCTCTTCCTGGGTATCAAAATGATCATAAAAGGTAAATGTTTTGAAAAATAAATAAATAAAATAAAAAGGTAAATGCTTTGAATGAATTCAGGACACAGAGGCTGACAATGCAACTAAGGATGCTCACAAGAGAGGACTTCCAGAGCTGCTTCAGAAAGTAGCAAGAATGGTGGGAGAAGAGATCTTTGTTTATTTGTTTTGTTAAATGTATTAGTACAGGGTCTCACTGCGCAGCTCGGACTCATAGTACAGCCACCCTAGTGGTGGGATTACAGATATGCGCCACCACACCCGGACTCAGTGGGCAGTTCAGGGTGCCCGGGGGCAGGGCCTGCACAGTATGTGGTCCCTGTGCTTGCCTAAGCAGGTGCTTAATCCACTGAGCTATCTTGCCAGCCTTGGGATAACTGTGTTTTAAGCAAAGGGGAGTGTTTTGAGGGAAGTTAATGGCAATGTGTCTTTTACAGTAATATTTTTTTTTTTTTTGGTGGAACCAGGGATTGAACTCAGGCCCTTGCACTTGCCAGGGAAGCACTTATTCTACTGAGCCATCTCCCTGGCCCCAGTAATAAAATTTTTAAACATTAAAATTCAGCATGTATTTGCACATACCTCGCATTATACATTTGCGATGTACAAGGGGCTGAATCCAAAAACTTGGCACAAGGTTGGCAAGTTTTTTATAGAAAGGAGCAGATAACCAATATTTTCAGCTTTACATGCCACTTGGCTTCTGTTATAACTACACCCTCAGTTCTGCCTTGAAGAACAAAAGCACACACAGCCAAAATGTGAACAGGAGATGTGGCCACATTCCCATGAAAATTCTTTACCAGCCAGGCACAGCAGGGTGCGCCTGACCTGTAGTCTCACCTATTCAGGAGGCTGAGGCAGGAGGATCATTTGAAAGCAGCATGTAATGCCAGCCTGGCCAAGCTAGCAAGACTCCCATCTCAAAAAAAAAAAAAAAAAAAAAATTGCAAAGCAGATGGCAGGCCAGCCTTGTTTTCTGCCTGCAGTGTACCGACTCCTGATCCAGACATACAGTTGGAGAAGGACCGGGAAAGGGATTAAGTAAAGTTGTGAGGAGCAGCTGGAGAAAAGTGAATTTTACTGATGGCTGCAGGGAGTCTTGGAGATGTCCCCTGGAGAACAGGGAGAACCAGGTGAGGAACCAAGGGGGCCTTGGTGTCAGCCTCCCTGACAAAGGCTTGTGCCTGCTTCCTACTCAGCGGCCATGCATGGACTGTCCAGACACTGTCGGGATGCAGGGGAGACCCAGGGAGCGGGTGGGGCAGGCGCTCGGCTGCTGCCAAGTTCTTGTGCTTTCACCGGGCAGCCCTGCCTGCCATGGGGGCTCCGCCCTCTGGAATTCCCGCCTGCTGCCTGCACCTGTGGAGCTTTGCACCCCTTGTGTCTCCTTTAGAATGCCCTTCCCCTTCCCGGCTGCCAGCTGAAGTCTTTAGATTCAGAGGAGCAGGAAGCCTTTGCCCTCCACCAGCCTGGGGAGAGAAGAGCACTCCTGGCTCACGTTAGCTCCTGGGCTTGCCTTTTGACGCACACTCACTCGCTCGCTCACTCGGATTACTTGCTGATGGACCTGTCCTCTCAATACCATCGTGGGCCCCTCAACGCACTGCTCCCAGCGTGTGGCAGAGGCGTGGCACATTGGAAGAGCCCATGAATGTTTGTGGAATGAATAAATGAACAAATGATAAGAAGGAGAGGAAGAAGGAGGAGGAGGAGGAGGAGGAAGGAGGAGGAGG
>NW_004524798.1:919025-937202 GCF_000260255.1 Octodon degus | reverse complement strand
GGAGGAGGAGGAGGACGAGGAGGAGGACGAGGAGGAGGAGGAGGAGGAGGAGAAGGAGAAGAAGAAGAAAGCTGTGCCAGAAGATAGGTCGGGATACTCAAACTTAGGAAGAAGGGTGCCAGCTACCTTAGGAATCTAAATGCCTGGAGGTGCGAGAGATCTTATTTATGGGCTTAAACCTCCTGTCCAAAATTATTTGTTGAATGTGAACAATAATACAGTCTCTCCCTCTCTGCAGCTCCACAGTGAGGGCTTCTTTGTCTGATTAAGGGCTGTCGGGAGTGATTGATGGGCTCCCGACCGACAGCTGAAACCTCTCTCCTCCTGACAGCGCAAGTGATAGCTGAGCGCAAGCTGACCCCGGCTGACATGCTCATCTTAAAATATCTCTGTTTCCTCGCGGCCCAGATAAAATAGCTGTCGCACTAAAAGTAAGGGCTTTGCTCCGGGGGAAGCTGGCTTCTCTGAGGACCAGTGATAGAGGATCCTAGGGTGTCAGGGTTCAGCAGGAGGTCAGATCAGGAGGACCCTAAGAAACTGGCTCTGGATGGATGGTATTCTGGGGAACAGCTCAGTGTCCGGCTTCTCAGGACCAAACTACAACCAACCAGGCACCTTCAGCAGCAGCAACAACTGTTTCCTGCCAGGCCTGTTGGTTCCTGCCTGTAAGCCCGGCTACTAGGGAGGTCAAGGCAGGAGGATGGCAAGCTTGGAGTCAACTGAGGCAACTCAGTGCGATTCTGTCTCAATGAATTTTTATACAAGGTCAGGGTGTGGCATGTGCAAGGCCCTGGGTTCCCCAGTTCTGCTAAAAGGACAAGGAGAAGGGGAGGGGGAGGAGAAGGAAGGGGAGGAGGAGGAATTGAGGAGGTAGAAGAAGAGAAGAATAGAAAAACAAGGAAGGAGAGAAGGGAGGAGGAGGAAGAGGAAGAACAAGGATTATTTATGTAGCATGTGATGTGTGTATGCTATACATTCCCAGATCGGAGGAATTACATGGACACAGCCCTTCCCGATGGCCCCCTGTACCACGCCAGTGATGATAATGATCCCAGCCATTGCTAGGGGCTTCCTGCAAACTGAAGTAGGTAGAACAGGTGTGAATTGTGTCCATCACAGGCACGTTGTAATCCTAATCCCCAATATCTCACAATGTGACTTTCTTTGGAAATAGAGTTGTGGCCAATGTCATTAATTAACATGAGGTCATAGGACAGGGGAGTGGGCCTTAGTTCAGTATGACTGGTGTCCTCATAAAAGGAGAGGAGACAAAGAGTCCAACTCACAAGGGCACGACGCATATAATAATGACGCCCAAGACTGCAGGCTGCCACCACTAGTGAGGACCTCCAAAGAACAGGAAGCAGTGGCACGGACAGCCAGCACACCGCCAGGAGCTGGCAAGCCTCCCTGACACCAGGCTTCAGAGAAGCCCTCCTAGCACTGTGACTTTAGACTTCAGCTTTGTGGTAAAGTAGGCAGTGCAGAAATGACTGTCACTTCTACTTTAGAGATGAGGAGACAGTGGCTTAACTCTGGCCTCTAGAACCATGTTCTAAGCCACCCTCCTGGGGGTCCTTTTTCATGACATCCCTAGTAAATGAATGCACTGAGGTTGGCCATTATGGGCAGTAGGCCAGGCCTCCAGGGCACACACTGTGAGAGTCCAGGGACAGAGGACCTTATCGATGGGGAAGTCCTGGCAGCTAAGGTGACCCAACTATTGCCAATCACAGCACGTCAGGAAGGGAGCTGGGCAAATCCATACTCTGACACACCTCTCTTATCCTCCCCGTAAGAGTTTCCCCTTTGGCCTATGGGAGCTTGGGGACAAGAGAGGGAGGGTGTGCGTGCCACTTGCAAGAGTCAATGTCTTTGAAGAGTGCCTGGGGACCACATAAATTCCCATCCGCTGTGCTCATTCAGGAAGAGTCCCATAAGGAAGGCCCCATCTTGGCTCTGTGAGGGCTGATGGTTTTATGAGGACTCCACCAGTGTGTGGGAAAGCACAAGAAAATTCATACAAGCAAAAACTATAAGCAACAGCAACAAAAAGATAAGTGTGCAAGAAAGGGCTGTGCTTGTGGGTACAAGAAAGCAGAGTGGCCAAAGAGACCATCTCCGGCATCAGTGGACATCTCCTGTCCCCCATGAAAATAGGACCAGTGTCAAGGCATGGCTGGAGAGATCATGCCTGGTTACACCAGGCCTCGGACAGTCTGGCCTAGAAGGGAGGCTGGGAGAGGGTCTGTGACAGGTGGTAGAAGTTTCGGGTTGCGTGGCTGGGGAGTCCACCCTGCCCTGTACCCTTCTCTAGTAGGCCCAGGCACAGACTCGTGTGGCCCAGAGCTGCCCCTGACTCTCCTCTGCCAGTAGGGGACACATCTATCTTGTTTGTCATCTCTGGGGCATAACACAGGTCCCTGATAAATGTTTTCTGAATAACTAAAGGAACAAGATTCCAGAGAAGGAGGAAAACGCTACCAAGGGAAGTGACTTGGCCACAATAATTTCACAGGCCAGATGCCCTAGCGACACAGGTGAACCCAGCTCACAAGGGGCTCCTGCTGAAGGGGGAATCCCATTGTTGCCTGGCACCCTCCACTTCAGAGCTTCAGGCATGCTAAAACCAAAGAGCCTTCCTGTTCCTAGGGCAGGGTGCCTGAGCTTCTGGGGTGACCAGCCACCCTAGTGGGTCATTTCCAGGCATGGGGCTTCCAGCACCCTCAGCACGAAGGTTTCTGCAAGACCCGGAAGTGGATCTCAGGGAACTGGGGAGATGGGCCAAAGCGTGAGAGTGTAGGAAGCCCCGCAGGTCAGCGGAGGTCGGTCACCAGGACAGGTCACCCACTGCAGCAGGCAGGAAGGAGACTCCTGCCGACTTGCAGAGCAACAGGCTTGTCCTCGCCAGCATGCTTGACCATGAGACCGTCCTTCCTCGACTAGGACGTACACTGAGGCTTTAATTATAGCTTGTCACTCACGCACCTTTCCCGGGAGACGCCGAGCCGGACAGCAGAGGAAATGAAACTCTCACCGCAGATGGCTCGTCCTGTCTGTCAGGAAATTTCAAACTAACGAACGATAATATCGCGATTGTGGCAGGGCGGTGGCGCCCGAGGGCTCCACCTGCCCCCTGTTCTCCGCAGACCCTGCCAGGGCAGTCACACCTGTGATGGGACGGGCTGCCTTTGCCAGAGGTCACTGATCAATCCCACCAGGCAGGGACTGGCTCAAGGTCATCCAGCCGAGAGTCAAGAGTCGGTGGCACTGCGTTACTGTGGACTCTTTCCTGTCACTTTAAAAATGCCCCAGGAGAGAATATTTACAGTAATACTAAATTTATCACCACTTTCTGCCAACAGCAAAGGCCTTGTGTAAAACCATCCCAAATAAGCCTCAGGGCAAATGCCACGAATTGGTTATAATTATCCTCACTCTTCATAAGGAAAAATGAAAACTAGAGAGCTCGTTCAAGGTCAAGCAGCTGAAACTGAGGCTGGAACCCTTATGGCCCCGTGTCCAATTCTGTGCTCCTGAGATCCTACCTCTCACCTCCTCTTGTCCCAGATAAGGAGGCTAAAGACCCAGAGTTCTGTGCATTCACCTCTGTGAAGAAGTACAGATCATTTCTGGAAGCTTTCAGCCTGGGGCACCCCTCAAACCTGAGATGCTGTCCTTGAGCTCCAGTGGAGTCGTCTGCGAGAACCAAGGGTCTAGGGAGAGAGGTCCTTGCACCTGCCCTGGGTTGGCCTGCTTTACGCTCGTGCAGGAAGGGGAGCTGCGGCTCAGGCTGGCTCCAGGCAGCTCATCCTGAGGCCTGGAGCTCTCACTGGCCATCTGCACAGCCTCAGCCCCTGGTCTTGGGTTAGGTGTTTAGAATGGACCCCAGCTCCAGCTCTAGGCCTGCAGACCCACCCCCAACAGCAGGATCTGAAGCACCCTAGAGTTGCTGCTGGCAGGATCCAGAGCCGGACAGACTAAGGGGCAGTAGATTCCTGTGTGGCCAAAGTTTTTGCCTGTGTGGGAGCGAACAGAGAATGTTCTCATAGGCAAAAGCAGGAGCCTGCACTGGGCCTTGACCTAGGAGTGAGACGCGCTGGCCCAGGACCTGGTTCTCTCTTTGCTACGTATGGGTTTTCAGCAGGTCCTCTCTTTCCTGCAGCCTCAGTTTCCCTATCTGTACAGTGATGTGGGCAACAGTCCTCCCTTGAGATCATGGTGAGGGGCAGCAGGTAGTGCACGGCCAGAGTCCATGTGCACAGGATTGTAAGAGATACGACTGGACATGAGGAGCAGGAAGTGTTCTGTGACCCGTGGACTGGAAATGACACCAGTCCACGGGTACCTGTGCCTGGACTGGAAATGGCACCAGCTACTACCTCTGACGTGTACCCTAGGGAACAGGAAACCAAAAGTGGCTGGTGCTGGGGCTCCCCAGCCCCCTAGCAGGTTAGGAGCCGAAGGAGCAGGCAGGAGGGGCTGTGGGTAGCTAGCTTCTCCTGAGGGCAGGCCTCAGCGAGAACAGACCGTTCTGGGCATTTCAACTGTTTCTCTACCGGAAGTACTGGGGCTTTTTCCCTGCTGCTCACTGTAAGGCACAGGTCATTGTGGGTCCCTGATCACAGCTCAGGTTTGTGGCCCCCGCACTGGCACTCAGTCTCCTCCCCAGTAGATAGCGACTCCCAGAACCTGTCCCCTTGTCGGTACAACTCTGGGCGTCACAGTTTGCCTATGACCTCAGTTCTTCTCTAAGTCAAAGAATTGGTTTCTGTTTGTTCAGCTCATTACTTGGGGGGTCAAAGGGACAGCTTCTGTTAGCCCCCTGGCTGGTGTCCACAGGAAGGCTTGCACCACTTGAGGACTCCAAGTGCATTCACTGCATGTCCTCTTGGGGCCCCCATTGCATCCGGGTTTCTGTTCTTCATCTTATGTATTCCTCTCCATCCAGAAGGGAAAGATTGCAAACTCCAAAACCACAGGCAAAGAGCTAAGGAGCAGGCTAGCTAGGTCCTGCAAATGCCGGGGCAAACGTTGGCCAGCTCCAAAGCCCCTGTATTCCAACATCGGCCCCTCCCAACTGTTCCCATGGTCCTTCCCAAGGGGCTCTGATCAGTCAAACACACATCCTGGTCTCAGGGGAGACCATGGAGCAGTCCATCTGTGCTGGGGCGAAGGCTGAGCCAGCTCCCTTCACAGCAGGGGGCCCAGCAGCCCCCTGCCTGCAGGATCTGGTTACTGGGAAATATGCTCGAGGGGTGCATTAGAGTTTTATGAATCCAGCACCTTCTGTCATCCTCATTGAAGTACAGGATGCCCCAGGCAGGCTGCCCTCCCTCACAGGCCCATTTGTCATGGGAATTGATTAAAAAAAAAAAAAAAAATCAAACTGATGGCTTGATTGTTCTTATTTGAGGCAGGGGGAGAGCTGCCACCTGTCTCTGCCTTCCAGGCTGGGCTGGACCTATGTAGGCTCTTTGTCCCAGAGCAAGAGTGCTCTGAGGAGCACACAGGGACCCTGGAGTTGGGTGAGGAAGTCCCATCCTTGGAGCCTGAGGGCTTGGGACAGGGGTGGGGCCCACTGCACACACTGCCGCCTTGGAGTGGGAGGCAGTCACTGGAATTGAACCCATTCCGATTCAGCTTTCCCTGGGCTGAGGACCAAGACTGCTCTGTGCCTTCAGGTCAGAGGTCAAGAAAGGGCAACCGTATAGACTCTAGGATGTGGGAGGGGAGGGGCAGTACAGGTGGGGATAGGGGGTTCACCTGCCCCCCATCAGTGCAGGGATGGACTCACTATAGAGGTCCAGCTAGGTCCCTGAGCAAAGCACCATGACCCTGTGTCAGGGGGCTCTGCTTATCCCCAGGTCCTGGGACAGTCCGTGTGTCTCAGACCACGGAGTCCCACCCCCTTGTTCAACAAAGGTGTACAATGACAGTTGGCCGAATCAGGGCCACTAGAACAGTAGGGGAAGGGCTACCATCCACCTTCCAGACCGAGTGACTAGATCCATGGCAGCACACCTATGACACGCATGCCATGGGGGTCTGTTTGTATCACTGAGAGCTCTAAAAGGCTTGCCACCACTGGACTAGATCAACCTCACTCTCCAACAGAGAAACTGAGGTCTCTCACAGTTTGTCCTCTCAGCACCTTGCCTTGAGCCCCAGATCCAGGTTCTCACATCCTGGGGACTGGCACCACGACTGGCAGCTCTCTGCAGTCCCAGACACACACTGGTCCCCAGCCGTCCCCACTGTCCAACTCTGGAGCCCAGCTCCTCTGTCACTCCTAGAGAGCATACAAGCAAAAGAAGCACTCTGGGAAGCACCAGCCTACCCTCCAGTTCTCACCGGCCTGTGCACGAATTTACCTGCACGCCTGGAGTGTCCAGTACAGAGGCTCTAAGGATAAGGGTAACCCGGAATCTCCTGCCAAAGCACTTGTGTCTGAAGAGTACAAGGGACTGCCGGTCGACAGCTATGCTGGGATACTTAGAAGGCTGAGGGGCCATGAACAAAGGCGCTATGGAGGCAAAGGGGGGCTTGCCAGGGAGGTGATGTGGCCCACGAAAGCTTCCTGCAAGAGCTGAACCTGGACTAGGGGAAAAGTGAGCAGGTCCAAGGGTGTGACCTGGGGAGGGGACAGAGGGCAGGAGCCAGCGGACACAGCGCTGGACTACAGCGTGGTGTGCTCGGAGGGCTGAAGGAAAGCAGCCCTCTAAACTTAAGTGAGGTCAGGACTGGCAGCAAGTAGGGCCTGGGTGCAGGTGGGCCAGCAAGGGCAGAGCTGTGCAGCTCAGATGGCTTCCAAGCCTGCGGGCAGCACAGTGAGCAGGGTCTGTGACCGCTGCCACTTCACCCTTCGCAGTCCTTCTCCCCTTGATGGACAGTGTCCCTTTGCCAGTCCTGTGCTGCCAAAGGACCCAAAGCTGGAAGCATCATCTGACCCTGTACCAGCCCCTCGGGCCCAGGAGGCTGAGTTCACATGGCTCACCTATCTCCCACCATCAGCCATCAGCTGCTCCACATGCCTGCTCCCATTAGGACATGGGGTACCCTGAAAGGAAACCTCTTTATTTTCAGGGGAAGGATATGCAGACAGGGCACTGTCAAAAATTAGACCCCAAAGGCAGAGCAAGTGACCACTAGGGATTGATAAGAATTGGCCACCATGCGTCAAAATTTGTCCCCAGGGGAATCTTCCCTGGTGTACATCACAACCACTAGGGATTTTCTCCTCAGTACTGATTCCTGGGCCTCCCAGGTCAAATAGGTCCTGGGGTGAGGCCCAGACACAGGTATTTCTTGAAGCTTCCTTAACGGTTCTAATGGGAAGCCAAGGTTGTCTATAGTATCCAGCTCCAATTCCATTTTATGTGTGTGTGTTCCTTACTCCTCCCATCCCCACAACTCCCTTTCTGTGGGGAGGGTCTCTCCCAAGGCCAATCCTTTTGCTAACCTTTGAGCTCATCCTGCCCATCACCTGGGGATCTGACTTCAAGGCAAAGGATGATGGGAATAGTTACAACAGTAAAAATGTCGGTTACAGTTCCTGAAGTGCTCATTGTACGCCAGACACACAGATCACCTCATTTAGACTTCATCCTTGGCACCACCCTGAACTGGAAAGACCGTTGTTCTTTTCAGGTAAACAAATTAAGCCCCAGGAGGTTAAGTAAAAGGTCCCAGCGCTACTGGATGGCGAGACCAAGACCCCCATCTACAAGCACAGCGAGTCCTCAGTTGTCACAGTGACCAACTCTCCATCCTAGCCTGACCTCTCCCGTGTCAACCTCCGTGACCTGGTTCCTACTGATCAGAGGGATCTGCACGCTCAGTGTTGTGGGCTGGATTGAGAATGTCTCCCAAAAGCCTCGTGTGTTCAGCGGCAGGGTTTGTGGAAGGCAATCAGATCATGGAGGAGTCGCCGTTGGAGGTGGGACCTGGGGGGACGAAGGCCACTGCAGCATGGGTGCCTTAGCTCCTCCCCTCTCTCTGTGCTTCCTGGCCGCCATGAGGCAAGCGGCTTCCCTCTGTGCTGAGCCCTTCCACCATGCCGTTGCTGCCTTGATGCCAGCCAGCCAGCCACAGACTGAAAATGTGGGTCAGAGTACATCTCTCCTTTAAATTGTGGACATCAGCCACTGTGGCTCAGTGGCAAGGAAAGTGGCTGAGAGAGTCTATAGCTTTTCGTGCCAGCCCCGGAATTGGTTCGCTAGTCCCAGAACAGACACAGCTCCCTCTGTGTCCTCAGGGTTCCACTAAATCTCCTGGGTAAATCCTTGTGCTGGGGAAGCTGGGCCCCTGTTCGTCTGGAAAAGCTTCACCATTGCCTATTTACCTGTTGTCTCCCCCACCCCAGGGACCATGTTTCAGGGCAGCACATGTGGCTTACTTTTGAGGAAAGATAAAAGAATCATCCAACTGAAATAAAATTTCCCAAGAATCTACCAGCTTATAATTGCTCCATTGAATTCAGATGCCTGTCAGATGCCCAAAGCATCCAAATGTAGTCAATTGTCCCCAGTTGTCCCTCTTTGCTGCTGGGGCTTTGCCCCCATGAAGATGACCAGAAAGATGCCTTTAAGTCTTCTGCCCTGGATAGTGTGAGAAGGAATCTGGGGGAGGGGACAGGAAGGTGGAGGTGTGGAGTACCGGGTGGTGGGCTTGTAAAGTGTACCCATAGGGTGTGATGTGTATGGTGTGTCACGTGTGCTCATGAGTGGTACGCATATGGGGGTGATTTGCACACTTTGGGTGTTGAAGTGTGGGTGTACAGTGTGTAAGGTTTGTGGGTAACATGATCAGTATTTGATGTGTGGTGTGTGTGTTCTGTGGTGTGGTGTATGATTTGTGGTATACATATGGCACGTGGCATGTTGGTGGTTAGTGATGTAATCAGTGGTATGGGATTGCATGTGGTCTGCTGTGAGGTGTGGATGTGGCCTTTGTGTGGTATTGGGTGAGGGAAGAGGAAAAGAAAGCGAAAGCTCTTCCCATGTCCACTCTGGCTGCTCTGCTCAGCCCGGGTTCTGTGTCAGTCTTTGCCCATGAAAGTGAGGCTTGGACTGAGACCCAGTGTCCCATCCTGAGAGAAGACAGAGCTGTGTGAAAGGGCCAGGCTTGGTGGGGGCAAGAGGAGGCCTTTGATTCCTGTCTCTTCCTGCGCCCAAGTGCCAGGATGTTAGCCAGAACAGGAGCTGGACGTGTAGCTCCGACCTCTCACCAGCAGCTCACAGTGGACTCCACCCCAGCGCTGAGGTAGTAACCCTTCTGCAGTCCGGACCTCAGAACACTACCACGTTCCTTGCTCTCTTTGCTCAGCACCATTAAACCACACTGAGATTCATGACCCCTACAGCACTTAGAAAATCCATGCCCACTCTCCTGCTTCCTTCTGTTTACTCATTTGCTTTGGTTTTTTGACACAGATCAGATTTTGAACTTTTAACCTTCCCACTTCAGCTTCCCAAATGCTGGAATTATGGGCACGGGCCAGGATGCCTGGCCTGTCTCCTTCCTTCTGATCCTGCAGCTGAAGTGACAACACCTCTTGGCCCCCTGAAAAGTTCTTCCTTGACCTCTTGTCTGTGGATTTCTCCCCTCTCCCAGCCCTAGCGACCCCCACCTCACCCCCAGCACTGTAACATGTAGATAAACTTTGTTTCTCTGTCCATAAGAAAGATCCGTTTTTCATAGAGTGGGTGTGAAAGGCTGGCAATTTCAGGATTCTCTTTGTAAGGGGGGGATGTCTGGGATAGCGCCACACTGATAGTTTGGGGTTCTGGTGCACTAAACGTGGAGCCTATGTGACTTACGTGTTCTTCCAAAGACTCTAGTTCCATAGCGGTTAAGGCAAAAATTATCCTAGCAGCTCTGCTTTGTAAGGTTAAGTCCTCCTAAGGAGGCAGGCTAATGCCTGGGCACAGCTTAAGGACAGAACAGCACGAGGATAAGTTGTCCGTCTTACCTTTCTGCCAGCGCCCATGACGGCAGAGCAGAAAAGAGCAGCCTCAGAGGTCCAACAGAAGCCACAGAAGTCCCCTGGAAGTACGGAGAGGAAGCCAAGGCCAGGACTTCAGTACCTTCCCATGATACTGGACTGGGTCTGGGGCCTGGAGGGAAGGCTGAGAGGGTTTGTAGGTGACATTCCTTCATTACCAAGGACAGAGGAGGAGACACACACACACACACACACACACACACACACACACACACACGGCACTCTTTTCCCGCTCTTTCTGCAACCAACTCCAACTTTTTGCGCCCCATTTCTCCCCTGGCAAAATGAAAGTGACAGCTGCATAGAACAACGGTTCCTGAACCCAACCGCAAAGCCAGTTAGACCTTCCCTTCCTGGATGTGTGACTTTAAGCACATCATCCAACCTCTCTGTTTCAGGTAGTTATTATGCCAAGACAAGCCCTGCTACACTTGGTATTTTTGGTGGGGTCGGGGATGGAATCTGGCAAATGCTCTGCCACTTAGCTGCATCCCCAACCCACCCACAGGAAGAATGGTGGTCAGCTGTTCTCACACGCCTACCATCCCTGGGCCCTTGTGCTGATGCAAGCCACGCTTGGCTGACCTTTCTGGGCTCCCTCCTGCATCTGCAGTCAGCGCCAGCCCAGGAGAGGGCTAGGTGGTCTAGAAAGGCGTTGGCTGGGGTCCCCTGGCTCTGCTTCACACAGTCACTTGTCCTGCAGACGCCAGCCCAGGCCCTTCTGGGTGGTGGCTTCAAGTCCAAGAGTGGTTAAGACACATCTGGATTTTTAAGCACCTACGCTTCTGTGAGGTTCGCTGCTGGTCACTGCATAAGGGTCACTTGGAAGAGCCTCAAGTCAGAACAAAAGAGGCAAATAGCAAGGACATGGGGAGGTGAGCAATTTATTTTGTTTTGTTTGCAGAACCAGGGATTGAACTCAGGTCCTTGTGCTTGCCAGGCAAGTGCTTATTCTACTGAGCTACCTCCCGGGCCCCTAGTGAGCGATTCAGACTCCACCCCCTCATCCGTCACATCCTCTGAGTTCAGATTTCCTTCTTTCTTTACAATGAGCTGCAATTCATGTAACATAACATTAATTTTTCATTTTAAAGTGAACAATTCAGTGGCACTCTGTACCTCAGCCAAGTTATGCAACCACCACCCCTACCCAGTTCCAAAACATCTTAATCACCCTAAGAGAAAGCGATGTATCATGAAGTACTTAATCCCCTCTCCCCCATCCACTGCCAGCACCTGGCAGGCAACCGCCAATCTGCTTTCTGTCTCCTTGGATTTAACCAGTTCCAGATACTTCCTATCATAAACTAAGTGACCTTTTATGTCTGGCTTCTTTGTCTTAATGTTTCCAAGTTTCCCTGAAGTTGTAGCATAAACCTGCATATAATTCCTTTCATGGCTGAATAATATTCCAGTGTATGTGTATGTCACAGTTTATTCATTCATTCATCTGCGCATGGACATTTGGGGTGCTTCCACCTTTTGACTATCGTGGGTAGTGTTGTAATAATGTTCATGCCCAAGGTATATGAGTAGCTGTTTTCAAATCCTTTGTATCTATACCCTTCCAAATAATGGAACTCCAAATATTAGAACTACTTGGTTACATGACAGTCCTATGTTTAACACCTTGAGGAACTTGGTTTCCTTTATTTTTAAAATGGATATAATGAAATTACTTTGTGGGGGCACTGCTGGAGGCTTAGAGAAAATGGGTGTGAAGTATCCCACCTAGCACAACCTCTGTACGTGGCTTACATAACGATCCTTTGGTTCCTTAACCCACTAACCATTTATTGGAGCCAGGATCAAGAATTATGTGAGATGCTGTATAGATATATGGACGCAGAAGATATAAAATATCTATAAAACATATGTCTATATTTTTATAGATATATAAACGTATCCCCAGGGTCCCTTCCAATACAGACGTACGATGATTCCCTCCTTGCTTCTCACCTGGTCTGTCCTTCACAAACAGAAGACAAAAGCCTCCCTCCCTCCCTCCCTCCCTCCCAGAACTGATTCCCCAGGAGGCTGCCGGCTTCACTGCTCCCCACCTGAATCAGTTCAGACCACCTATTTCAGATCTGTCGGCTCTTATAAATGTAGCCACACACCCGCAAAGTGAGATAAAATGGCAATGTGATTAGTGTGTGTGTGTGAGTGCGAATGCTTATGTGTCCCTGTCTCATTCCTTTTGTAAAGATTAATACATCAGAGCAAGCACTTACTAGAGGAAGAATAAACATATACACACGCACACACACAACAACAACTGGGTCCAATTCTCCAGACATTCAATAACCAAATGTCACCCACACGGTAGGCAATAAAATAAAAATATATGCTTAGCAGAGGCAATATAAATAAGATGTATATTTTGAAGCTGGATAACAGAACAGTAGCATAAAAATAACACCCAGTGGCAAATTCAGGAAAGAGACCTTTTTAAAATGTGGCATTCCTTCGGGCTGCCATTTCTAAAATATTGCAGTGTCTCGAACAGTAAAATGGGCTGGTTTAAATCTGACAGGAGCACGGAGCCTAATGCACGCACAGGAATTGTCACCCGTTTTCCAGCCCAAGGCATGGTCCATCTCCTCCATCTCCCCACACCCCATGCCTGAGAACCTCCTGCTCCTCAGCAGTCGCCATCCCCTTTGCCTATCTCCAAGATGCCCTACTTTTCTTTTCTTTTCTTTCTTTCTTTTTTTTTTTTAAGTACCAACGATTGAACTCAGGACCTTGCACTTGCCAGGCAAGCACTTATTCTACTGAGCTTAGCTCCCTGGCCCTTTATAAATTTTTTTAAAAATGTATTTGGTTGTCACAGGATCTCACTATGCAGCTCCAACTCATGGTCTGAGCTCTTGTTTTCAGCCTCCCCAGCACCGAGACTATAGGCGTAGGCCTCTATTGGCCCGACTCTGTGGCCAGCTCAGCCCACCCTGGGGGCGGGGCTGGAGCAGCTTGCAGTCTGGGGATCGAACTGTAAGCCCCACGCTTGCCTAAGCTTGCCGGAGCTTTAGTCCCCTGAGCTATCTTACTGACCCCAAATAAATCTTTTTTTTTTCTGTACTGGAGATCAAACTCAGGACCTTGCACTTCCCAGGCAGCATTTATGCTGCTGAGCTATCTCCCTGGCCCTCCCCCTACTTTTCAAAACTCCTTCACTGACATGATTTCATCTGATCTTCACAGCTGCCCCTGAGGTTGAGAGGCTGAGAACCATGGCTGTGATCTCATAGATGAGGAAACAAAAGCCACAGAAATTATCTTACACCTAGGACTAGAAAGCCTTCCCTTCTACTCCAGAAGGGTAACATTTCTTTCTTGCCTCAGAAACTATCATTGTCTTCTCCTATGTTTGTACACAAAAATCAATGAAAAGATTTTGTTGTGTAGACCTAGGATGTCCTCCAGATGTCTCTTGTGTTTAGAAGTAGCGCTTGTAGAAGGTGATTGTACCATGGCGGGTGTATCTCCCTGGATGGCTCCTCCCTTCTCCACTTCCTGGTGCCAGTGGATGGGCACCTTTCCTCCTAGTGCCAGCAGATGGGCGCCTTTCCTCTGCCACACTGTCCCAACATGCTGCTTCTGTGGTGGAGCCAGCTGACCATGGACCAAACCTCCCACACTGTGAGCCAAATTAGACTCCTCCTCTTTTAAGTTGTGGGAGCTGGGTATTTTGTTTCAGGAGCAGAAAAGTTGGCTGATACAGATCTCCACACTAAGCTAACCATCCTTTTGAGCCTGGTAATGATCTAGCATTCCAATTACTGTTGATTTAAGAAATATGAAACAATTTTTATTTGCATCAGCCAAACAAAGTATAATTACAAAGGGAAACCGGAGATGTAGCATAAACATCAAAATATATTTTAAAAAGACGTTGTATGTTTCTTAAACTGCACACCTTCTGCAAGTGTCAGTTACTAAGATTCTATCAAGAAAATGGAAGTTGAAAAAAATCTAAGATTGATCTGCCTCTGAAGGAGAGCTCTTGGCTTGTAATGCACATTGTTGCTACAGAGAAGAGGACAGCTGGTTCTGAATCCCCAAGCAAGTTGCTTCACCTCTCTGAGTTTTAATTTCCCTGTGACCGAGAGAAAAGATCGAGATGATCTCTAAGCTGCTATCTAGCCCCGAAATGCTATAATTTTATCTCTAGAACAAAATATTAAATGTCACTCAGGAAAAATCCCACGTTGCTCCCAGAGATGTCAGCAAAAGGTCTCTGATAGAACCCCGAGTTCCAATGCACATCTGTGCAAAAAAGCCCATCTTAGGGCTAAGAAGAGTGGGCACTGGTTCCATATCGGTCACTAAGCCCACTCAGTAACCTTAAGATAAACGAGGAATTTGAAGGGCCTGCCAGACAGCTCAGCGGACTAAAGGGCCTGCTTAGGCAGAGTGCAGTAGCCAGTGTTCGATTCCCCGGAGTGCTGTGCCAGCCCCGCCCCCAGGGCACGCTGAGATGGTGATTGAGAGTGTGTGGTGGCACACGCCTATAATCCCAGCACTTGGGAGGCTGAAAACAGAAGATTCACTACGAGTCCAATCTATGTAGCAAGACCCTGTAGACTGTGTACACCCTGTACCAAATACATTTTTTTTAAAAAAAGATAGGGGCTGGTGAGATGGCTCAGTGGTCTAAAGCACCTACTTAGAACAAGCTTAGCAAAGCACAGGGACCGCGGTTCAATCCCCCAACACCACATGCCAGCCAGCCCCGCCCCCTGGTGGGCTGAGCTGACCACACACACACACACACATACACACACACACACACACACACAAATAAATAAAATTTAAAAAAATATTTAAAAATAAAAAATAAAAAAAGATAAATAAGGGATTTGAACTCAGTGAGGGTGAGAAATGTCACATAAGGTACCACCCTCACCAATACATGGTGACTGCCTGAAGTTGAGTTTGCACTGGGATTGATTAGTAATGGGATTGATTAGTAATGTCTGCCACAGGCAGGGCTGCAGGCAGCTGGACGGGACCTATCTGTCCCTGGAGAGGATGCTCTCTAAGCTCTCTTCCAACTTGACACGGGTCCTCTGTGAATGGCACACAGAAAAGTGAGGGATTCAGAGTCACTGATGCACAGAAAACAGAGCTCAGTTTGTTCAACTGTTTTTATATTATCCTTGGCTTGGACCTGAATAATCTGTCCCCTGATGCTACTGTATTTCAGAAATTGCTACCTAAGGCAAATTTTCCACTTTTAAACTCATTTCCTGAGTCAGTCTTTTTAAGCCCCACATTAAATATTGATCTGCCCCGGAGAGATCTAACTTATTTAGTGGAGACATGTTTGACTCCTCCAGAACTCTCAAACTCAGAAACGGGGCCATACCCCTCCTGAAGCAATAACCATTCAGGACAGTGACAGACAAGCTGAGGGCGTTGGCACCACTGTCTTTTGCTCCGAGTCTCAGAGACAAGGCCTGTCTTCCTGTCCCAGTCAGCCACCTCACCCAGATTGCTGGTACTTCTCTGAGACCCTTTCCCCAGAGGATGGAAGCCTGATAATCACTATGTGCAGGCTAGACTCCCCGCCTTCCTGGCCCGTGAGGGGGAACCACAGAAATGCTGCTTGTTCCACTGCCGAGCTCTGACCAATCTTCAGACTCTGTAACCCTTTCTCTTGATTCTTGATCTGGCCAGCAACTAGAATCCTGGTTATAATCTTCATTCCCCAGGAACTTAGGCTTGATGATGGCTTTTCTGATTAACAGCAGGTTGGCTGCTTACAATATCTTAAAGAAATTCTGCTGTTGATCCTATTAGT
This sequence comes from Octodon degus, assembly GCF_000260255.1. NCBI lineage: Eukaryota > Metazoa > Chordata > Mammalia > Rodentia > Octodontidae > Octodon > Octodon degus. The sequence continues at coordinate 921,390 of NW_004524798.1, read as the reverse complement.
GTGACTCTGGTGAAAGGAGAGATAGACAGACAGACAGACAGACAGACAGACAGACAGACAGATGCACAGACAGACAGACAGACTGACAGAGCAGAGAGAAACAGAGGCAGAGACAGAAAGACAGGGAGACAGAGATGGACAGAGAACTTGCCAGCATCCAGGGACTGGAAGATTTGGGGCCCTGGCCCACCCTCTCCCGTCCATCACCCTGTTCGACCTCTTACACACAGGATCACTGATCTCCCCTCTGCACTGACCCAGCATGATTTCCCTCAAGAGACTGTGGAAGCACCATGCAGGCTTCCAGGCACAAATGCCAAGTTTCCCTTGTAGGTTTATGCTAATATTTATTTGGAGCCCAGCAAATACGAATCCCCGAGACAGGGAACACAGCCTGTCTTCCTGGATTAGGAAACCAAATTGTAATTTTAAATCCCAGTTAATTATCCTACTCTACCTGCCTTCCGTCTGTTAATTCACCCAATGATCCGGTAGAGTAGGGAATATCGTTATCCTCAGAGGCATATAGGAAATTAAGGCTCTGAGATTGTAGCCACCAGCCACATATAATTAAAATTAAATACAATTTTAGATTCAGTTCCCAAATCCCACTAGCCACATTTCTAGTGGTCAATAACCACACAGGGCCGGTGGTGATCATATTGACAGCAGAGACATATAGGGCATTTCTATCACCACAGAATGTTCTATTAGACAGTGTCATGAAGGTAAGGTGACATTCCTGTGTCAGCCAGAAGCCAAGTTGCTATTAATTTAAATACCAGATTGGCCACTTGTTCTTTTTATTACCTTCTGAGGATATAGAGAGAAATTCAAAAAGAAGGATCGAGGGGGGCAAGAGTTTAGCAAAGGCACCTCCTTCAGAGCGACCGCTGTGGGCTCACTGGGGGAAGCATACGTGGAAAGCTCAAGACTGCCTGGTATCTGGTCATCTGACAGTTGGCACCAGCACCACTGACCACCTGGCTGCAGTGCTTCCACTTTACCCCAGCAGAAATGTCTTCCAGGTTGAAAAAGGGGATTGGGGCCTCTCTGCCTCTGCAGTGCCATCTCTCTCTCTCTCTCTCTCTCTCTCTCTCTCTCTCTCTCTCTCTCTCTCTCTCTGCCTCTGCAGTGCTCTCTCTCTCTCTCTCTCTCTCTCTCTCTCTCTCTCTCTCTCTCTCTCTCTTAAGGACAGGGTCTACAGGATCTCACTGAATAGATCAAACGTGTAGTGATTCTCCTGTTTACAGCCTCCCAAGTGCTGGGATTATAGGCGCGCGCCACCACGCACAGTCTCAATCACCATCTCAGCGCTCCCCTGGGGCAAGGCCAGCACTGCAGGTCCAGGGATCGAACTCCCGGCCCCTGATTCTGCCTAAGCAGGCACTTTAATCCTCTGAGATATTTGGCCAGCCCTACAATGCCATCTTTTATGCCCCCAAGACAAGGAATCAAGCACACAGTGGAACAAAAAAAAAATTATATATCTACTCAAAAGCTCCTGAGACATTTTGGAAATGGCAGGGGTCACTCAAGGTCATTTATAACATACCTGCCATGTGCCAGTCTCTGAATCAGGCACTTTTGCATGTATAATATGAATAATGTATGCATGATAAATCATAGCACCATTTACTTAAATAGCTTTACTAAAGTACAATTCATATACCATGATTCACCTTCCTACAGCACATAATTTTAGGACATTTGTCAGCATAGATTGTCTATTCTAGACAATTGTTATGCATGGTATCACACAAGTTCTTCTTTTAAAATCTTGCTTCTTTCACCTAGCATGATGTTCTTAAGGTTCGTCCATGCGGCATGGATCAGCATTTTGTTTCTATTGCCAAAGATATTCATTGCATGGACGTACCACATTTTGTGTACTCCTCAGTTGGTGGATACTTGAGTTGTTTTCACTTTCAGGCTCTTATGAATGATGCTGCCTGTAGCGGATTTCTAACTGGTAGCCAACTTGCTACACCCAGCTGAATTGAACTCGTGTGGTGCTGGGTGTGGGGGGCCCACCTGAGGATTGCTTCCAGCAGCATGAAAGGCAGAGCAGGAGATGCTATCCGAAGGCTGTTAGGGAAGCTGTTTGGAGAAGCTGTTGGAGCTATTGGAAGCCATGGGTTCTCCCAGGCTGTTTTACTGCCTTTCCTGGGCTGGGCTGGCTTTCCCTCAGTCTTGTAGCACAGATCCTTCATCCCACTGACACAGGCTTCCTAGCTTCCACCACTGACCTTTGGGCCTTTCCAGCACAGATCCATGAAGCAGGTTTGCATGAGACTTTGTTATGGGCTCTAGGCCTCCAGTTGGACTTGTGGGAGGCATTGTTATGAGCTCTAGGTTTCCAGCC
>NW_004524798.1:907682-911750 GCF_000260255.1 Octodon degus | reverse complement strand
CCGCCAGCGCAGGGTAGCAGGAAGCTCTCCACACACTCACCGGACCTGGGCTAGGACTGGGTCTCAGTGGATGTTAAATAGTATCATATTGTGGTTTTTTACTTGCTTTTCCCTAAAAATAAAGACATTGAGCATCATTTTGTGTCCTTATAGACAATTTGCCTGTTTTCGTGGAAGAAATGTTTCTTTGGATCCTTTGCCAGCTTGTTAGTTGAATTATTTGTATGAATTATTAGCTTATATATTTTGGGTACAAATCCGTTATTAAACATATGATTTGTGAATATATTATTCTGGGAGGCCAGGGAGATGGCTCAGTTGAATAAGTGCGTGCCTGGCAAGCCCCAGGGCCTGAGTACAATCCGCGGTTCCTGCAAAAAAATAAGTAAGCAAATAAATAAATATATTATTCTGCTCAGCGGTTGTCTCTTCATTGTCTTAATGATACCATTGCTTAATACAAGTTTTAAATCTTGAAGTTCAAATAATCTTTTTTGTTGCTATTGTCTTTGCTTGTAAATCTTAAATCTTAAATCCTAAGATTTACTCCTATCTTTTCTTCTAGGGGTTTTGTCATTGTAGCCCTTGTATCAATTCTCAACACCCACTTAAAAAAAAAAAACAGGGACCAGATTTTGATCCCCAGTGTGCCATGCCGGCCCCACCTCTGGGGCTTGCTGAGATGGCTATTGAGACTAGCGTGGTGGCGCACACCTGTAATCCCAGCGCTTAGGAGGCTGAAAACAGGAGAATCACCACTAGTCCAATCTATGTAGTGAGACCCTGGAGACCCTGCACTAAACACATAATAAAACCAACCCCCACGATGCATTACTTCAACTCACTCCTCCCATATTGTCTCCATACAAGCCCACTCTCAAGGATCATTCCAGCATTATTTGTGGGGGGAGTGTGGTTCTCAGGGTTGAACTCAGAACATTGCACTTGGCAGGCAGTCGCTTATGTCGCTGAGCTCTCTCCCCAGCCCTCAGGGATCATTCTAACCACCCACCAAAAAGACCTCTTTTGGGGCTGGGGAGATGGCTCAGTGGAATAAGCACTTCCCTGGCAAGCACAAGGGCCTGAGTTCAATCCCCGGTTTCGCAAAAAAATAAAAAATAAAAAAATAAAAGACCTCTTTTTTAAACACCTGAGCATGCCATATTTTACTTTCTTATTTTCCACTTTCTCCCTGTTTCCTTCTAGTTGTGGCTAGTTTTCCTTCCCACTAATATATCTTAGTCATTTCTGAAGCAAGACTCTTACCCCACTCACCACAACCCCATTCTTTAGCTCTGCATCCAAAAGTCTAGCAGCTGGGCTGGTCCTTGTAATAGATTAGAAGTAGAAGACTGCACATCCATAACTTAATATCTTTCCTTTTGTTACTACTGTCCATGCCTCAACTTAATTAAGTCTTGAACAAGCCTGGAGAGCTAACTCCACTCATCTCAAATGAGGAAGCAGAAGTCTCCAGGCAACAGGGGTAGGATGGCCAGGTAAAGAGCCACTTCTTATATAAAAACCTAAGATGCTGCAGTTGAAACTGTAATCCAGACATCTGGCTGCTGCCTCAGAGATTTATTCTCTGGTGAAAGAACCCTAACTCCATGGCTGCACTGTTAAATACCGCTCCCACTTCCACAGGCAGGCACTGAAGATGCAGCTGCTTCTAAGCCATTCAGCGAACTCCTCCTGAGCCCCTCCCTGCTCCTCAGTGGTCCCCAACTGTGAGCCACATTCACATCTACAGTAGACAGGAGGAGGAGAATAGGCAAACCAGCATGTGCCTCACTCACGGTCATACCTCTGACTCGAGGAGCTGGAAGACTTGGTAAAGTCTCCCACATGAGCCTCACGCCATGAAGCTGGGCCATCTAACTGATACCTAATGTCTGGAAAAGATGCCCAGACTTACTGTTCTTAGCACTCCCCGGATTTCTAAATGGTTTAGGTCAGTTCAGGAGGCAAAGTTTTGTGTACAGAATGAAGCCAACTTCAGATCCAGCCTTTGCTTTCTAGCCACACTGCGCTACTCTGTCCACCCATCCTTCTCCCCCAGAGCTCTGGCCCTTCTGGCCTTGGGTATCAATTAAGTAGAGAAGATATGTCTGACAGCCTGGGTTAGCTGCCTCCCCACGCCAGCACTTTGTGCTTGTCATCTCTATGTCTCAGCCATCCTGACGCTCACCGAAGCATCCCGGCCTGCACAGATCCAGGTCCTGGGGCCCCAGGGAGGACCCTCTGGCTGCTTGGCTTCAGAAGACAGAGCTGCGTGCTCAAGGTCCCAGCATCCTCTGACTGCTGAGCGAGCTCAGGCAGGGCCAACAGGGCGTCACAGCTCATGGGAAACCTGTGAAAACTATGGCTACTGACAGAGAGGAAACCATCTGTTATTTTGTCCTCTATTTGTCTTAGAATTTCAGAGAAAGTGAGCAGTCAGGCTGCTCAAATGCATTGTTCACAACTGGGAGGAGGAGAATTGGAGCGGGGAGCTCCTGCCTTCAAAGCTGCAAAACGTAGTCTTGTTGGGCTCCTTAGTCATCAGAGGTTCCTCCTGACTTCCAGGACAGGGTCTTGCCTGGGAGGCATGGCCTATTCAGACACCCAGTTGTCCCCAGAGGTTGCTCAGAGAAGGCCTGGACCTCAAGCTCCCTTGCTCGAAGGTCCTGCCCGCCTGTGAGTCCTGTGACTCTCCCCGCCCACAGCCTCACCTGGATCTCAACAAAGGAGTTTTATGTTGAGTGCGAGCTGATCACCCAGGCTAGTTTGCCCACAATCAAGAGAGCTCCAGGCACATAGGACTTTCCATTCCAAAACCAGTACAGTATAGTTAAACTGGGGCAGGTTGGTTACCCTCAATGGTGATGACTCATGCCTGTGGGTTGCTGCCTATTTTAAGGACTGAGGTGTTTCAAAGTTTCCCTGGCATCCTTTGCAGGACCTGAAGCCTCTGGATTCCAGGGTGAAAACTGGGTATCAGGCAAACAAGGATGGGGCTAGTGCAGGCACGGACCCCTCTGCACCTCCAGGTAGCCCATGCTGCTGTTCACAGCCCGAAATCCACAGGAGAACCACCCACATTGCATACCTCAGCCCAGCCCTGACATCTTCCAGAACATTCTTCTGCTTGACCCTCAGAATCAATCAAGAAAGAAAGGTAAGACAGCAGAAGTAGCAGCACTGCCTAACAGCTGGCTTCACAAATGGAACTTGTGCTTAGCTATCAGGTAACTGAAGTGTCCAGGACCAGGAGCTGAGTTGTGGCAACAGCCTTTCTCTTTGTTCATAATCGGCAAGCTCCCCAGGTCTGGCCCAAGAAATGTAAAAAAAATCTACTGGGAGAATCCTTGAAAAGTTTCTTCTTGATTTAAAAAAAAAAAAAATGTTTACAAAGAAAGTTCTACCTCTTCCTTCCTGCTTTGGAAATGCTTGAGCAGTGACACGATTTTGGAGCTCTTGAAGCCATCAAGTGCCTATGAGGGAGGGGGAAAGGGGACGAGCTAGGAAGAGACTGACAGGTACGAGCCTTAAGCCCAGTCCTGGCTACATTGCTGAGTCAGCCATCTAGACAATGCCTGGCTGAGTGTGTTGGTCTAGGGGAGAGGATGAGTCATCTTTGAAAAGACAACACAGTGGATACCCTGTTGCTAGTGGCTTAAAGACTTTGTAGAGGGCAGGCCAGAGAGCTCAGCAGACTAAAGCACCTGCTTAGGCAAGCACCGGGTGCCAGCCCATGTGGTAGAACATACCTGAAAACCCAGCACTGGGAAGGCTAAAAACAAGAGGATCACTACAAGTCCGATCTGTGTAGTGAGACTCTGTAGGCCCTGTACTAAATATATTTAAAAAAAAAAAAAAGTAGAGTGCTCGCTTCGGCAGCACATATACTAAAATTGGAACGATACAGAGAAGATTAGCATGGCCCCTGCGCAAGGATGACACGCAAATTCGTGAAGCATTCCATATTTTTTAAACAGAAGACCCAATGCTATTATGGGCTACTGGACTCTTTTAGAATATTTTGCTGAGTTTACACACCTATAATATTCAATAACGGAACTTAGA
>NW_004524798.1:900217-907582 GCF_000260255.1 Octodon degus | reverse complement strand
AAAAAAAAGTAGAAAATAAGGCTTCCCTGGTTCAGCCTCCAGCAGAGCAAGAAGAGACAATAGATGACAGAGACAGAGAAAGTGAAGACTTCAAGCCTACAGCATCTAAGACCAGGAAAGTACACCTAGACTTTCACTTGATCTCCAGGTGAGATATAACCCAACCTGAACAGAAATGCCCCGAGCGATCCAAGACAGGACACTCGTGAGCTTCCTGGCTCTTCCTCCAGTATGTTTTTGTCATCATCACAAGTGGATACACCGTTGGTCACCCCCAAGACCTTCCAGCAATGGGGAGCTAGCCCATTGCTCTGAGTCTCTTGCTTTGCTGTAGGATGGTAGTCAAGAGTAAGCAAGCTCTTGTGACTTGCAGGGACTCACAGTCAAGGTACTTTACCTCTCTGTGCCTCAATTTCTTCTTGTGTCTCAGCGATAACTATGCCTAACTCACATGGCTGCTATGAGACTTTTTGATGCAATCCAGTGCCTCTGACTGTGTTGGGTGCTGGGCCACCTCTCAAGTTCTGGGACTCGCTAGAACTCACAGAACTAAGAAAAGTTACCATGATTGCAGTCAATAGCCACAGTAGCCAAAGGATAGAGATCAGGACCAGAGAAGACCAAAGGTACACAGGACAAAGCCTAGGAGACACCGCCCAGATTCCAGCTTTCCTCTCCTGGGACAGCCGTAGAGCTATGCCTAGTTTTCCCAGTGAGAAAAGGTGATCATGCGTACAAAGTCGTATCCTCCAGGGCAGCTCTTACACCTCCTGGTATTTGGGGGTTTTAGTGGTGGCGCATCACACAGGCACGCAGCACCTGAATGTCTAGCTTTAGTTTTCACTCTGCAGCTTCTCCAAAGGTCAAACTGATACAGTGTGACTCAGGGCCCTCACCATAAATCACAGTGCTAGCCTAAACTACCTGGTATGAATGAAGGCCTCAGAAAAGCAAAGATACTCCTATCAGGCAGTACATTCCGAAGGCTTAGAGGGCATCTCCCAGGAATCCCTGAAATGTGCAAGGCTTTCAAACATGTTTCATCACGGCCCTGCTGTGGCAGCCCTGTAGGACCCAGGGACGCAATAAGCACCCAGTGTCACTCTTGTTTCATACATGGGGCTGCAGTTCACTGGCTAGCTCACCTCCTTTGCCATAGGACTACGCTACAGAATCCGACAGCTCAGATCTAGCCCACTTCTGCATCGCTGAGGGCGAGCACTTGTTTCTCATTTCTCATCCATGAGGGAAGGACCTGAAATCTCCTTTCCCTTTCCTACACCTCCCCAGGGAAAGAAAGACTTTCTAATTGGAGGGCCTGAGAAAGATCAGTGCTCTCCCAGCACACCTCTCCTCTCCCCTGAGCCGTTGCCGACAAGGTCGCACCACAGTTCCACAGCAGCAGCCTCTAGAGAAGCTGCAGCTGTCCACCTTGGCCCCCAGCATGCCTGGAGACCATGGGGGTTCCCTGTGCAACCTGCAGCCCCTAAACCATGATCTCACACAGGCTTATTAGCTGCGGATGTGATATTCTGTCTCCACTTGCCCATCACCTACATGTATTCCTCACTCGGTTCCTAACAGGAAAAGGAAAAAAAGAGGTGACATTCATTAAGATCTTCAAGACATAATGAGGGCCCTTCTAGTGTTCAGAAAAAGCACAATTAAATCTCCCTTCAAAGCCCTAGGTCCCACTGTCCTGCTCCCTTCTCCCATTTCCTGGCCTGTTCCCATCTTTGGGACACACTCCAAGATGTCTAGCATCCTCAGAACATGTTGACTCAGAACTACACATGGACAGTCAGCAGTATAGCTCAGCGGACTAAGCACTTGCTTAGGTAAGCACAGGGGCCGGGGCTCACTCCCTGGCTCCACATGCCGTGCCAGCCCTGCCCTCTGGCACACAGAGCTGGCAATGGAGTCTGGGCATGGTGGCCCGTGCCTGTAATCCCAGCACTAGGGAGGTAGAAATCAGGGGGATCACTATGAGTCTGGGCTGTGTAGTGAGACCCTGCACAAAAAAAAAAAAAAAAGAACTGCAGACTGATGAGTCCAGAGTAGGCTGTCTGGATCCAATCTGGGGAGGAGAAGGCGATAACTGAGCTACATCACCAGCCCATTTCTAATTTTTTTATATTTGCACAGGTTCTCACTAAGCTATCCAGGCTGGGCTCATACTTGTGAGCCTCCTGTCTCAGCCTTCCAGAGTGCTGGGATTATAGGCATGTGACACCACACCCTGGTAAATCTTTTGATATTGTCTCAGAATCTCCACAAACACCACCACTCCTGGATGAAAGCGTTGCATGCTGGGCCTGCACAAGGCTCAAATCCTTTTTCATGTGAAGTAGCATCACAACCTTTCAAATCTCTTCTGAATAGGCAGTCAAGTTCTGCTCCTTAGATACGTTTGTAAACACACACACACACACACACACACACACACACACACACACGGAGAGAAGGGCCCATCCCCCACAGGATTCAGAATGTGGGAACCTCCCTCACAGAACAATCATTTCTCTCAGCACTCACACAAAAATGTTACCGATGCAAGAGGTGTGTATCAGATATCCACAAGGCTTCCAGAAATGCTACCTGATGGTTCATAGCGCAGATTCTCGAGCTAGACAACCCTAGATTCAAATCCCAACTCGAACATCTGCACGACCCTGGGCAAATTACATAGCTTCTGTGAGCCTCAGTCCCCTCGGAATCCTAAAGTGAACTTTCTAATAGGACCTGTCTTTGAAGTGCCACACACAGTCCTAGTGTACAGCATACTCGAGGGGTGCTGTGAAGTTCAACTTGAGGGTTTCTAGGTGTTCGAACAGGAGTTAGAAAGTCTGTGAAAGGAGGAGGAGGAGGGGGAGGGAGTTCAGACAGCATGGATTAGATAGACATAAGTCCTATGCTGGAGTCAGATCAGACACCCAGCTGTGCTCTGGGACTGACCCTGGCCTCCAGCCCCCTTACTTTTGCTGTTTAGAAGACAATCCCTGGTACAGGGCAGTATTTGGGGACCAGAGAAAGGATACGTGAGTCAATACAGCAGAAGCTAGTTGGAAATAAAAGGTACAATGACAACGAGTGAACCTCCAAATCATCCCTGTGGTGATCTCAGCCCTCCAGAAGGTCAGAACCATGAGCAAGCCTGATGTGCACCACAGTGGGGTGGGGTGGGGGGCAGCATGGCAGCGTAGGAGCACCAGTAACCTGGACCTGAAGCCCACTCCTGCTGCTCGCCAGCCCAGGATCTTGGGTAGAAGACGCAGCTTCCTGTGTCAGTGTCCCTGTGTAACACACACACAAAAAATGGTACCCCTCTATCTGTCATCTACCCAGAGGACAGCATCCCTGCTCTAGGTAGTTTCTACCTCAGTAGGTTTAGCTGAGGCAATATCAATGATAATACTAGTGATAGCAACATTACTATTGATACAATAGCTGCCTCCCTAGAAAGCCACGGAGGCAGGCAGGCTGGTGCGCACACATTGTCTAAGACACGGCAGCCACCAAGACAACAGTCCCTCCCTGACTGTGGCATATGTCAGGCTTGTTCATGGTTCTGACCTTCTGGAGGGCTGAGGTCATCAGAGGGGTGATTTGGAGGTTCACTCGTTGTCATGGAGTTTAAGAATCTTAAACAGCCCAACAACCTGATTGGCTGACCAGTCTGGAGACCAGGCAGAAAGGAAGTTAAGGCAGGCAACAGCAGCAAGGAAAAGCAAGAGAACACAGAACAGCAAGAAAGTGGACAGGGAAGCCAAGCAGGTGAAGACAAGAATGACCAAAGCGGAGCCATCCGGGGCCTTGCTAGCCCACCCCTTCTCCATAAACCTTCCATGGACAGGTCCCGGTACCCATGCACTGAATCACAAATCATGAGAGCCTGGAGTCATTAAAGGAGAAGTAGAGCTGTTCAAAACAATCCATTTAAGAATACATAAAAAATAGTGTTGTACATCCGGGCAACATTAGCATCACAAACAAGAAACAGTCTGAGGTAAAAGTATAGGGGTCAGGATGCCTCCTTCCTGAGGAGGCTGGATAAATGGAACTTCACCACCTGCAAAGAACCCCAGTGAGGTCTTGTTACCTCTTGGCAAAGTGCTATTTTGGTAGAAGGAAAGCAATAGAAATAAGCAAAGGGAAGCAAGCTAAGAGGGCTTAGGATTTCTTTCTATTTGAAAATATCTTCCACTCGGTGCACTAGGGCTCAGTCGGCCTGGCTCTTCCTGGCAGGGCCAGAGTGTCCTGGCCCCAGCTCAGCAGCATGCATTCCAGCCGCCGGCAGTGCTCCCGGAGCTGCTTCTCCCGGGGCAGCAGGAAGGTGAGCACCTTGTTCCGCACAACACCTCGGTCCTCCTCCTCCCTCAGCCGCTGCTTCACGCGGGCCGCCTGCTCCTCTTGCTGAGCCAGGGCGCCGTTCATCTGGCAGAAGGCATCTTCCAGGTGATGAATGGACTTCAATACCTCCTTCTTAAAGTCCTCCAACTCCCGCTGCACCCCGGCTACCTTCTGCTGTAAGATCTCCAGGTCGTCCAGGGGTGGGAGGCAAGAAGGCCATGACTGGGAGAGGGAGAAGTCTCCAGACTGGAGGCCGCTCTCCACCATCTTCTTCCCTTGTAGGGTATTCACCTTCATGAGAATGGATCCAGTCTGATAGAGGGGCTCCATCCTCTCGCTTGCTTATTGGGCCCAGAGAGGGAACAAAGACACCTGCCAGGTCAGTGAGGTCTTTTGGCTAGAGGCACAATCATCAGGAGTGAAAAGACCCTCGTATTGTGACATCACAGCTCCACCAGCCAACCAGGAGGAAAGCCACAGCTCATTTACATATTATAGCGTCCTTGGTTGGTTGCCTGGAGATAGTTCTGCTCATCTTTCCAAGTTGTCTCCTGAAACTTGGAATCTCAAAATCAGGGTCCTTCCAGAGCCAAAGTTCAAACCCTCCTCCAACCCCCAGGAGAAACCAAGTTCCAGAACAAGGGGAGAACCTGGTAGCACAAGGTGGTCCATGCCAGGCTATCTGGTTGCCAAGGCTTAGCTATCACCCATCCTGACAAGGGGCCTGGAAGGTCCTGGGAGGTGTCTGGGCTTCAGCTCCTCACCAAGACACAACAAGGACCACATAAGGCTTATTGCCTCATCCTACATCTAACCTTAAAATGCTAAAAGAGCAATCATTCCATATCCATGCCCCTAGAATGATGCCAGAATTTAGATGCTTTTTAAGGTGTGAGAAATGTACTAAATGTTGCTGTATGGTCCACAACAGCGGCTGATTCCATAGGGGCAGGGTAAAACTGAGTCACTCGAGGTCATTCGGTGGATACTTCCTGAGCGCTCACTACATCCTAGGACCAGGGAAAAAGTATGGAACAGCATATCCTTAAATGCTGACCAGCGTGAGAAGAAAACATACAGAAGGTGTATCTTGCACTTCCTACCTGATGATTATAACAAAGAAAATGTTTCTAACTAATCTATATTTGATTCAGTCGAGAACAAATCTCCCTCTTGCGGATCATAGTCTCTTGTCCAGCCCTCTCTCTTGGGCTCCAAATCTAAACATCTCCTCAGTCGCAGGCCTCAAATCCAATCCATCCAAAGCTGAACTGACCATCGCTCCCCACAACCAGTTCCTGTTCCGTTGCTGCCTGGTGCAGCACTCACACCATTCCCCACACCAGAAACCTAGTACAATAACCGAAATGTTGGTTCCCTCCCCATCATGACAATGGTAAGAGGTGAGAGGCTTGAAGAAGCTGAGCCCTCTTGACTGGATTAATGTCACTGACTACAGAGTGTGTCCCTCATTAAAGGGTGAGGTTGGCCCTCTCATGTCTTTCTTCCTGCTTTGGGATGACTTAGCAAAAATCTAGGTATTGGACTTCCCAGATTTCAGAACTGTAAGGAAATATTTTTTTTACATACACTGTTCAGCCTCTGGTATTTTATTTTGTTATAGCAGATCAACACAGGGTAACAGATTCATCTAGACCCTTCCATGCCAAAGTGGCTCCCTGTGCTATTGAATCCTTGTCCTCCAGCACTTTAGCACCAAGCCTCCTGGGGTGATCCCAGCACCACTGCCTAAGCTATGTCTCTTCAACAATCACCTTATCTCCTTAAGCCTCAGTTTCCTTATCTATAAAGTAAGGATATTAATTCAGTGGTGTGCAGCTCTCTAGGAGAAGAAAAAAAAAAAGCTCTGATTTGTCACTGTTGCCAATTTCCATGGTGTATATATTCCCAGCAGGATCAATCTCAAGCTCCCCCAACTTGATGGCGCTGGGAAGAGATGTCCAAAATCTGCCTTTATGAGCCTGAGCAGCTAATTCTGATACCAGAGGGTCACACTGAGGGCTGTGGCCTGTTGACCTATCTAGGGGGTTTGTGTAGGCATCTGACAGGGCACTTTGTAGCGAGGTTCATGGCTAGATCAAGGTGGATTTTTTTTTAATGTGTTTAGGACAAAGTCTACAGGGTCTTACTACATAGATCCGACTCATCGTAATTCTCCTGTTTTTAGTCTTCCAAGTGCTGGGATTACTGGCATGCGCCACCACTCCCAGTCTCAATTGCTGTCTCAGTGTGCCCCGGGGACGGGGCCAGCAAGGCACACCGGGGATCAAACCCCAGCCTCTGCTCTCTGCCTAAACAGGTGCTTTAGTCCACTGAGCTATCTGGCTGGCCCTAAGGTGGATTTTTTTAATCAAAAGATGCAAAAAGAAATACTGAGGTAGGTTGTTTGGTGGAAAGAACACTCGCTGGTCTAGGATTAGGCATCTTGAGTCTAGAAGTGGTGTGTGACCCCAGCGTCAGTCCCCTCCCCTGTCTGAGGCTGCTGCTTCTGCTGTGAGCCTTCTCTGCAGGCTTCTGGGTGCGGAGAACCCACACACTCCGCTTAGCTATCTTTTCCCTTTTTGCGCTACTCCAGACCTTGTTCTTTCAGGTCCCTTCGACATAAATGTGCTTCTCGCCCTATGTACTCTCGAGGGCCCTGCCTGTGGCCCTGCACATAAGGACGAGGAGATAACTAGACGAAATTGAATTTGTTTTCGTGGGTGGCCATCAAATCCCAGGCACCCCTAGGTTTTCCGCTGATGTGATGACACCTACTGGTCTTAGCAGAAACAGCAGCCGCCTGATCCTCCAGCCTGAGAGCTGGGTTGGGATTTGTAAAATGATTTTGAAAACAGCACGTGGTCCTGTGGTACTAGGAGGGGTCTCAATAACTATTTCCTGGGTTAATAAAGGAAGACCATGGCTCTGTCTTCCAGTCTGTCATTCTGAATCTCTCTCTTTCTCTGTCTCTATCTCTCTGTCTCTCTCTGTCTCTCTCTGTCTCTCTCTCTC
>NW_004524798.1:888258-900082 GCF_000260255.1 Octodon degus | reverse complement strand
CCCCCCCCCCCATTCTTGTGTCACTCTGATTCTACGCCTCTTTATCTCCCATAGGGAATGTTGGAAGTCACAACCCGGAGCTGTGAAAGAAAAGTAGCAAAACTCTAGATGGAATAGGAATTTCTCAGTTTCTCTGCTGATTTTTAATGAGATTTCTGCATGCATCTCAAGACCGGAAGGAGGACAGTATCTCAGCCCCCACCCTTTACCTGCAGTTCCCATTTCCAATATCTCAGTCACTTGTGGTCATCCCCAGTGTGAATATATTAAACGGAACATTCCAGAACTAAGCAGCCCATACATTTTAAAATGACATGCCGTTCAGAATATTTGGGGTATTTTTTTTTTTTTTTTGGTGTTTTTTTTTGTTTTGTTTTGTTTTTTCGGAACCGGGGATTGAACTCAGGCCCTTGCGCTTGCCAGGGAAGCACTTACTCCATTGAGCCATCTCCCCGGTCCCCCGTTCAGAATATTCGATTAAACATGGTGTCCTCATGCTCTACCCCTCAGGAGCATCCACACCTCATTCAGTGCCTACTCATTCTCCCCTGGTAGCCATCTCAGCTGTCACAGCAATGGTCCTGGTGTCACAGTGCTCATCTTCCAGTAGCCCTTGCTTTACTCAAAGATGGCCCCAAAGCACTAGAACAGCCTCACTGGCCAATGGGTATGCCTGTTGGCAGAAAGGCCCAGGCTTGGCGACATCCTGAGACTTCTGGACAATGACCTCCGCAGGGTGACTTGATGTGCATGTTCTGAGTATTCTCCACCTAGAAGTCACCCAGCCAGGCCTGTGTCATCCTCACCATAGCTCCTCCTTATATCCACACAGGAAGGCCAAGCTGTTGGTCCCCTCCCAGATACCAAGGGACACGAATCTGCACATCTCCAGGATTTGACCCCCCCACTGCCAGGAGTACCTCCGCAGCTGCTCTATTCTAGCAGTTTATGGCCTATTGGAGTCAAGATGGAGTGGGGAGGTCTGCCAGCCTCACAGAGACACCAGGCCTGCAAAGGAAGGCCAGATTCAGCCTGAATGGGGTGGGACTCCTGGAGGACGTGCTTTGATGGTTTCTGAGGTCGGTTCTGTACAACACTTCAGGCTGAGCACTGTTCCTGCCGCTCCAGGCCCAGGACTTGGGAGTGGAAGTCCTGGGACTCCCCATTCCTCAGGTGTTTTCACCTCCACACATGACAGAAACTTTGATCTTTTTAGCATGTGAAGGGACAGGACACAACTGCACCTTAAGAATAAGGAACCCCTCAGAAGAGAGAAGCTCTTCCCATCCCATTAGTGACAACAGCATCTCTGTCCATTTCCAACCCACGCCTAGCCAGGGGGCCCCAGCATTGGTACACACCACCATAACTCTCATCCTGGGCCTGGGTGGCATAGAGACCCCATACCAGAACCAAGAACCAACCAGAGAGCTGTACTCACGCAAGAAAAAGGAAGGATGGACAACTGTATCTTCCGAGAAGAATAAGTACTGTACCTGGGAAGATGGCTTAGAAGCATAATCACCTGCCTGGGAGGCACAAGGTCATGAGTTCAATTCTGGTACCAAAAACAAAATAGGGAAAGCCAATTGGGAGGGCTGGTATATAGCTCAGCAGCACAGTGCTTCCCTGGCAAGCATGAGGTCATGAGTTCAATTCCTGGTACAAAAAAGAAAAAGAAGTACTGTATTGGGCTATTTTCATCAGCTTTCAGGCAGAGGGGGGAACTATCTTCCAAGAGCCCCTTAAAAACTAATCTTTGTCTCTGTTTCTGTCTCTGTCTGTCTGTCTGTCTCTCTCTCTCTCTCTCCATTTTTTTTCTTTACTGGGGATCAAATTCAGGACCTTGTATTTGCCAGTCAAGCACTTATGCCACTGAGCTATGTCTCTGGCCCTTAAATCTTCTTTAAGGAGGAGGAAGAGGAGAGAAAAGAGGAGGGCAAGCAGGTCGAAGAAGAAGAGGAGAGGGAGGAGGCCAGAAAAAAATACAAAGTTCAGAGAATTCTTTCAAAAACATCAAAGAGTGTACAAGTGGACATCTCAAAGGGAGAGAGAACCACTTCTTTCCCAGAATTCCCTGTTCTTGCCCCACCCCAGCAGTTACACTGGCCCAGATGAGGGTGAAACTACACAATCAGCATCTTCCCAGGTGTGCCAGAGCCTTCCCTTCAGCCTTCCACTCTCCGTGCACTGATCCACTCAGCCCAACAATTTCTATTCATTCATCTAATCGATGGCATCCACCGAGTACTTGTATCCACTGAGATAGGCCATGGACGTTCAAGATAGTGGACAAGATAGAGGAGATCCTGCTCTTGGGCAGCCAGTGAAAGGGGCAGAAGATAGAGTAAGTAGCTGACACACAAGGTACTTGGGGCTGGTGCCGGGCCCAGTGGTGCCTGCCTACAATATAACCCCAGCTGCTCAAGAGGCTGAGGCAAGAGAACAGTGAGTTTGAGGCCAGCATGGGCAACTTAGTAAAATCCTGTCTCAAAATAAAAAAATCCAAAAGGGCTGGGGATGTAGCTCATGGTAGAGTTCACCTAGATTTGATCCCTAGATCTGAAAAAAGAAAAGGAAGGAAGGAAGGAAGGAAGGAAGGAAGGAAGGAAGGAAGGAAGGAAGAAAGGAAGAAAGGAAGAAAGGAAGAAAGGAAGAAAGGAAGAAAGGAAGAAAGGAAGAAAGGAAGAAAGGAAGCAAAGAGAAGAGAAGAGAAGAGAAGAAAGGGGAGGGGAGGGAAGAAAAGAGAAGGAAAAGGAGGAGGAAGAAGGAGCCTCATGGGAAAGCCCCAGGCAGGAAGGAGCTGAAGGGGGCCAGAGTGGACCCACAGCTGAAGGCCTCACCAAGCAAGAGAAGAAAGTAGGATGAGGCAGGGAGAGGGCGAGTGGGGGGCCATCTCCCCGGTGCTGCATGGGAGTCACAAAGAGCTGCTCCAGCTGTGTGCAATTTCCACTTCTGCAGCTTTAGTCCAGTCTGGGAAATGGGGACAAGACTCGGTGTGGGGTTGGGGACCAGGTTCAAGAACAAAACTTGGTGCTGTTCCCCATGATTAATTAAGCCAGTGCCAGAGCCCCAAGGCGCAGTGCTAAAAATACCTGCTTCCCTCTGAGATGCGGCAGCTGCCACCCAGCAACTTTAAGCCGTGCCATTTGTCATAATTTGACACCGCTAAGGAGTGTCTACATGGCTGTGTGGCTGCAGGAAATGGGCTCCTCCACAACCCCTCAGCCAGCTGGTCCTCAGAGCCCATCCCTGGCACCTTCCTACCATCGACCCACCCTAACTTCCTGGCTGTCCCTGCCACCTGCCCACCGCCTGCTGCCACCAAGGAGTCCATCTCTCCTCCTGGAATGGAAGCAGCCCCGACTCCAGAGGTGGGAGCCAAAGCACCTTCCAGAGCACAGGTGTACCCTCGGATGCCTTGCTTCACGCCACTGCAGCCCAACACCTCAGACCACAGCTATCAGGGAGGCCTTAGCAGCCCAGGGTGGCGCTCTAATTAAAATATGTAGAACATGCTGGGGGGAGTTGGAATCGAAGACATGGGCGTTGGGGAATGGACAGGAGTGGTGGGAGGCAACCTAGCCTCTGAGCTGGCCCCTCTCCAGCACTATCTACCTACTCCAGGGGCAAGAACCAGCTGGCCAAGAGATCTACCACACTGGGCCTGTGGTGAGCACAGGGACCCGTGAGCATGCTGGGAAGGCATGGTGCCACTTCAGTCCCCAGCCTTAGGCTTGGAATGCTCCACCCCCACGCTGAGCACTGATTTTCTTAACCCACTGGGAAGTGTTGCCTGCACCTTGATATAAACTCTAGCAAAGACCAAGCAGCTCCCCAGGTATGTGCTGTCCAGATTTTGTTTCTCGGTTGCAAAAAAAAAAGGGTAGAAGTTGCATTGTTTAGGGCAGTGACAAGGGTTTAAAAAAAAAATTCACATAGTTTATGCAAACTCAGAAAAAAAATCTAGGCCAAAATTTTCAATTCAGCCTTGAAAAAAAAAATGAGGGAATGTGATATTTGCAAATTGTGTGAAACATCCTTTAAGTCTGCCTCCCCCATCCTGCCAGGAATTCATTTTTCTTGCTGAAATGTCAGGGCCTGCATGAGTATTGTGTGCAGAGATTCACCTCAGGCAGTCAGGCCTGCAGCACAATCTCCACACAATGGTGTGGACTATCCGGAGCTTTGAGAGATTTGAGGATGGAGGAGACAGACTGGACCCTGAGGGCAGCTGCAGACTGGGGACATGAGTGAGCCCATTAGGAGTTCCAGGTCTGAAAAGGGCTGGCAAGATAGCTCAGTGGACTAAAGAGCCTGCTTAGGCAAGCACAGGGACCCGGGTTCCTTCCCCAGCACCACATGCCATGGCTGCCCCGCCCCAGGGCGCACTGAGCCAGTGACTGAGACCAGCAAGCCTGTAATCCCAGCACTGGAGAGGCTGAAAATAGGAGGATCACTACGAGTCTGAGCTGTGTAGTGAGACCCTGTACCAAATATGTTTTTAAAACGAAGAAAGAAAAGGAGTTCTAGGTCTGGAGAATGGGAAGGGTCCTGGGGAAGGCTCCACAGCTGCTGCACGAGGAGCTGCCATTTCTCCTTCCCAGACCTGGCCACAGGAAAGCAAGGTGGGGAGGGCGTGTCTGCCAGCTCCAGAATGACCCCTGCTGAAGACAAGCTGGAAGGAGCCAGCTCCCTCGGGGCAGCGCCACCACTACATCTGCATGTCTGGGTGTCAGGCAGAATTATCTGAGCTTAAGAACCAAATACCTTCCTTCCTGGGTTACTTAACCATCTGCCTGGCAAGGCAGGAGATTACTGGTGACAGACATTAGGGCCTGCTGGCCGATCCAGACAAAGGGGCTTTGATCACCTGGAAAACTCCAGACGCCAGGGCTCCTGATGATGAGTAATGAGTTTAAACTTCAGGAAGTTCTCCAGCACCATGCGGCAAGCACACTCCCATGGAAGCAGGGGAGCTGGGCCAGAGAGAAAGGGTATGGCTAAGTGTCTCTGGGGAGAGTTGGCCCCAGATCCCAGCCCTGCTCAGCCCATCCCGGGTCCTGCCCACTCACTGGTGAGAGCGTCCAACGCGGCCTCTTACAAGGGTTATCTTGTGGTCTCGGGGCCAGAATTCATATCATTCAAGAATACAGCCTCCTTATTCATTTATTCATGCATTCATGCATTTATTCAACACATTTATCAGATGACTAAGATAAGCCGGGCATGGTGCTGGAGGTACAGGTGAGAACATGGCTCAGATAGGCCTTTGATCCCAGGAGTATTTGCCATCTACCATGGGGACAATCTCATAAGTCCCATATCTCAATCAAAGCTGTGTGATAGTGCGGGCCTCAGAGCACCAAGACAGCCCACAGGAGGGGACGCCCCTGCCGCTCCAGCAGCAAGGAGAAAAAGCAAGAGAGGGACGGAAGATCCCTAGGCTTGGGATTCTGTCTGACCGTGCCAGAGCCTCCAGTCTTATACCTGTATCACCCTCTTCTGCCATGGTATTAGTCAGGAATCTGTCAACCTTAATCTGCTTTTGGCTTCCTGGAAGCATAAGCCCAGAGATGCTGAAGTGTTAGAATGCATAGGATCATTGAGAGTGAGTCAGAGGAGCATTCAAAAGGTCTGGATCGCAGCCCCGAGAAATTCTAGTTCAGGTCTCAGGAGATAAGTCAGGGTGATTGACCGTCTTTGACTGGCCCAGAAGGAAAGCTTCCAGGATGTGAGGCTTTCACTTTTAAAATTGAGACAGTCCTGGAAAAATCAGGACAAGCTGGTCACCCTTCACTCGAGCACTGTTAGTCCCTGCCCAGTGACATTCCTTTCTCCCTAGAGTCTTAGAATCCCAACTTTAATCAGACAATAGCATGCTCAATCAAGACACATACCTGGCTCAGCCCTCTGTGACAAATAGGGGACACTCAGGAACTTCATTCCCTGTAGCCACTGGATTAATGTAGAGCCACTAACCACCGAGTTGTAAAGGGAGTACTTACAGAACGGACATAGAACCTGAAGGAAAGAAGTGAGACAAAGAGCTAGGTCTGCCCCATCTTCTGCCTTGGACAGAACTGTGGAAAACTTTAGGGTTGGAACTGCGGCAACCATTCTGCAATCAAGAGGAAAAATCAGATGGAAAAAAACTCAGCTGTATGAAGACGAACAATTAGAGGGACATTTTTATATCAAGATGTTTTATCAACCTGAAATTATCTTACCTCCAGTCAGATGCATGATTTTTCTTGCTCAAAGAGCTGTTGTCTAGTATTGTTAATTATATCCCAAAACATACCATTCTTTAAAAAGGACCTTAAAAAATCATTTCATTTATTTATTTTTATTTTTTTTAATTTTATTTTATTTTATTGTGTGTGGGGTGTGTGTGTGTGTGTGTGTGTGTGTGTGTGTGTGTGTGGCCAGCTCAGCCCACCAGGGGGCGGGGCGGGCTGGCATGTGGTGCTGGGGGATCAAACCGCGGTCCCTGTGCTTTGCTAAGCTTGTTCTAAGTAGGTGCTTTAGACCACTGAGCCATCTCACCAGCCCCTCATTTATTTATTTTTAAATGTTTTTTTTGTTTGTTTTTTTGTAGTACTGGGATTGAACTCAGGACCTTGTGCTTGCCAGGCAAGCACTTATTCTACGGAGCTATCTCCCCGGACCCCAAAAATAATTTTAAAATATGATCCCTAAGCAGGGGATATAAGCTCAGTGTCACAAGCGCTTGCCTGGCAAGCCCAAGGTCCTGAGCTTGATTCTGATTTCCAGTACCTAAATAAATAAAATATGATCCCTCAAATCATTCTGATGCCTTCTTCTAATCAGCTAATTCCCTGCTCCTCAACAGATGGTCCAGAAACACCAGCATCACTTGAGAACCTACTAGAAAAGGAAATTCTCAGGCAGAGCAGAACCCCACAGCCTTGGGTCTTAGTAAGGCCTCCAGATGGTTCTGACTATTGCTAAAGCTTAAGAAGTCTTTAGTCGACGAATACCTGAGACTCCAGGTAATGCCAGTCCCCCCTAAAAAAACTTCTGATGGGACGTTTGGTCTTAACCTAGGCTACAGCTGCTTCCTACTGCTTGAAAAACAAACTGTCTTCTCACCTTATTAATTTGCCTCCTTAGTGCCCTGGGTTCTATTCCCTGGACCATAAAAATAAATAAAATTAATCTCCTCTTTCCTCCCTAAAAATCTTAGTGAGCTGGATGCCCCATGGTGAAGGAGGGGAGGGAGGGAGTATTTGTAGAGGCCTGGCCAGGCAGGCAGTGAAACTTGGCCAAGGCAGTGGTTAGGGAAAGAGAGGGAATGTTCAGGGCCTGGAGCCAGTAACCCTGGGGGAGTGTTTGCAGGGCTGGGAAAGACCCCCTTAGGCATCTTCACCTTATCATGGGGCAGCCAGACTAAAAGGGAAAAGAAAGTGTGGCCCAGATCTCCTTGTTCCCCCCTCAGGATCTCTAGCAAGCTGCCTTTCTATACCTATTTCTCAACACACAGAAATAATCAGGAATTGGCGAGATAGCTGAGTGGACTAAAGTCCCTGCTTAGACAAGCTTAGGCAATCACAGGGACCGTTGTTCAACCCTCAGCACCATATGCCATGCCAGCTCTGTCCCCAGGGTGGGCTGAGCATGCTAGAGTCTGGGCGTGGTGGCACATGGCTGTAATCCCAGCACTGGGGAAGCTGAAAGCAGGAGGATCACCATGAGTCCAAGCTGCATAGTGAGACCCTGCAACAACCAAATACATTAAAAAATAAATAAGATTTAAAAAGAATTAATCAAAGCTCCAGTAAGAGACCAAAGGCACCCCACCCCAGTGACACATGCCTGTAATCCCAGCTACTTGGGAGACTGAGGCAGGAAGATTGCAAGTTCAAGTTCAGCTAGGGCAATTTACAGAGACCCTCTCTCAAAAACCTAAAAAGAGATAGGGATAGAGCTCAATGGTAGAGCATTCCTGGGTCTCTGGGTTCAGTCCTTAGTTCCATCAAAAATAAATAAAAGCAGAAACTGAACAAGAAACTTCATATTGCCAGGGGCATCCATTCTTAGCTATAAAAGAAACAATAAACTCATCAAATCTCCTCTTGGCAATTTTTCCTTTTCCCCCTTCTCTCTTCCATACTTCTCTTCCTCCTCCTTTTCTTCCTCCTCCTTTGATCTACTAGGGATCAAACTAGAGCCTTTGCACTAACACATATCCCAGGCTTTCTTAAAAACATCAATACAGACTCTTTTAAAATTGCTAAGTGCCTAGGCTGTGCTCTTACCATCCCCCTGCCTGTCTCCCAGAGTGCTGGGATTACAGGTCATTCACCAGGTCAAGCGCTCTCTCTCTCTCTCTCTCTCTCTCTCTCTCTCTCTCTCTCTCTCTCTCTCTCTTCCCCCCTGGTTTTTCAAGACAAAGACTCATCTTGTAGCCCAGGCTGGCCCCAAGTTCATGATAATCCTCCTGCCTCAGCCTCCTAAGAATTGGGATTAAAGGAATATGTCACAATGTCTGGCTCTAGAATATTCAACAATCATTTTTAGCTTTTGACATACATTCCTGAATTTTATTCTTCTTTGTACAGTGAAATGATCATGCAGTCAGCATATTGTGAATAATAATTTATTAAAATAAACATATTCGGGGTCTGGGGAGATGGCTCAGTAGAATAAGTGCTTCCCTGGCAAGCACAAGAGTCTGCGTTCAATCCCCAGTTCCACCAAAAAAAAAAAAAAGATAAAATAAACATAATCCCCACTAGTGACTTAGTGTTTTCCGTGCACTGCCAGGTATGGGGACTTTCTGGGAATCCACCCCCCAAAGCTCAGGAGCCCCTCTGCAGACGTGCTGCGCAGGCCCTCTTTGGCCTGGCTGAGCTAGGAGCATGAGGCCTATACAGCAGCTTATTTTTATCTACCATTACTATCAAATAAGGTCAAGATGCCCTAAAATATTTGAGCATTGACACCACTTTGCAAGGCCCAGGTTGGAGACACTACCCACAATGCCCCGCTGGTCAGCAGCGCCTGGAGAAGGCTGGGAAAGCAGCTCATCAAGTGAGGTTTGGTGCTCAGAGGGAGGACAGCCCAGTGGTTTGAAAGGGCTGCGCCAAAGTCCCGCCTCCGCTTTGTCCTCCGAGTCTGTCTCTGGCTCCCACCGCCATAAGTCTTGGGTCTCAGAAGGCCACCCCCAGGCACTCCTGTCTTCAGCCTCCTAACAGGCAGAGCTGCTTGCAGGGGGAGTGCTGTTCGCTGGCTTTCTGCTCTTGCTCACATCCACAGGCAGACACGCTGCCACTCTCCCAAGGTCACTGTCCTGGACACTTGGCTGATCTAACTTTTCACTGGGCTTTGTGACTGCCGGGGCCTGCATTCCAAATGGTCCCCCTTGTGGGCCAGTTAGGTGGTGTTACTGCCGGGGGTGTGGGAGTAGGGATAGGCAGCTAAGCTGGAAAGGCCAGTCAGCGGAAAGAAACAGTCAAGGTGACTTTACAGCCCTCCTATTGGAGAAGACCACTGGAAAGTTCATGGAGAGCTACAAAAAGAAGGGCTGGCCCCTGCTGAGCCTGCGGTTGCATTTGCAGCCATCTTTTGGAGGCCAGCAGGCCTCAGTGTCACCTGATAGCCAGGTAGATGCCCACCCACACAGCCTCCTTCCTCAGAAACACTCTTTGGCCAAAACACCAGGTGCTGTGACACCGGCACCCCCCTACTCCCAGGCATTGTAAACCTAGAAGAGGGAATGGACAGCCCTAAGGGGGCCCAGGGGGCTGGCTTTAAACCTCCCTTCATTGGATTCCTAGTACCAGAGTCGAGAGGAGTCAAAATGGTCTCACAGGCTGGGGACAACAGGTCAGCAGGGGTGGCGGGGGCGCGAGGACTTTGCTTTGGAGATCCAGCATTCTGGGACAGGAGCGCAGCTTGTCTCCAGGAGCCACTTGCAAAGCCCAGTAGCAGGCCAGGAGGGGTCAGGACCCAGCCTAGACACACAGCCTGAGAGTAACAAAGCCTTCAGGAATCAATCAACCTGAGCAGGATACCCTGTTCTCTCTGAGCAGCTCCCTTTTCTCCCTCTGTTCTTGCCAGGGGAGGCCAGGGTTCACATCAAATGTCATTAATCATCTTCCCAGCGGTTGGGGGCTTATTGGACAGTCCTATTAATCAGAGGCCTATCACACCCACAGCTGGCTGGGGCGCCATTGTCCTGTTCCTCACCTATCATAGAAAGATTAGATTATCAGTGACAACTGAGACACCCTTTGAGTCACAGGAAAGCCAGAGAACCGGGTTGCTTTTATTTATTTATTTTTTTTATTTATCCTCCTGATTTGAGGATGAGCTGTTTCTTGTCTTGTCCCAGTGCATCTTTTTCTTCAAAGAATCAGCTTTAAGAATCCAATTTGTCAAACTGGACAATCATCAGCAAATCCATAAAAGAGAGAGAGAGAGATGGAGAGAGAGAAAGAGAGAGGGAAAAGCTCCTGGTGACTTTATCAAAAAAGGTAAAATAAAGCAGAAGGCTTTAAATGGGGCCTGAAAGGATTAGAAAATAAGTTGCATTTGACAACAATTAATCTCTGAGAAGCAGGAGCTCTGTTTAAAAAAAAAAAAAAAAAAAAAAAAAAAGGATGTGTCAAAAAAAAGGGAAGTAGAAACCTGTGCTCTGAGGTCTGTCCATCACCAGGGTGCCCACCCCCCTTCAGGAGTATTGGATTCAAACAGAAACCTGGGATCAAAAAAGAGTGTGGTATCCTCCCAACTTTCTCTTAACGTTACGTCTCCCCATATGCGACAACACCACCAAGCAGTGGGGCACACAGAACTCAGCTGCCCATCGCCCAAACCCCAACCCCAGAGAGACTCAGTTATTCGGCAGCTCCTTACCGCCTGGGCTGAGAGCAGTGAGCCAGAAACCCCCAAATGGGGTTAGATGGGCCCAGGGCTTTGGTGATCTCAGAATCCAGGGGCTGCTGTCTCAGAAGCTCTGGACAGGGAGAAGGAATGGGGCCAGGGACACAGGCTGCATGTAAACCCTGGCATGGGGGAGGGGAATTCCAGAGAAGAGCTGGAAGGGGACATGGTGACACAGCCCCTCTTCTCCATTGCACTGTGGGAAGACAGTTCAAGTCCACCCTCTCTTCCAGGTCTCTTGAGAGTCTGCAGACCCAGGTTTCAATACAAATTCAATCCAAGTGTTGGCAACTTCTACAATTTTTTTTTAATATTAATCCTTATGTGTGCTAAAGAAAACCCTTTGGTGGGTTCCCTTTGGTTCTGGGTCTGGCACTAAGGTTGCTGACCTAATTCACCTGTCTCTGGGCACACAAGGACAAGAGAAGCTGGTGACTGCAATGGTCACACAGGCGGTTTAGAGCCTGCTTCAGCCATGCGTATGTGAACCCAAAGCGCTTTGCAAATCCTGGCTCTGCCACTAACTTGCTGTGTGACCTCAGTGAAAGTACTCTGCTTCTCTGAGCCTCAGTGTCCTTCTTAAGATGGGGTGATACTACCAACCTTAAGAGGTTGTTGTGAAGATTCCAAGGGGCATGGGACAAAGCAGGCGGTTGCTTAAAATATTGTCATTGTATAATGCAATTGTATTTTGTGTACATCTTCAAAAGAGCCTAGTGCTGAGGTACAACATTATAGAAAGTTGCCTAGTTCATTATCTTCATCTTAGCAAGAAAAAAAGAAGGTCCAAGGGGCAGCCAGATAGCTCAGTGGATTAAAGCGTCTGTTTAGACAGGCATAGGATCCCCAACGTGCTGTGCTGGCCCTGCCTCTGGGGTGCGCTGAGACAGTGACTGAGAATGGGCATGGTGGC
>NW_004524798.1:876316-887663 GCF_000260255.1 Octodon degus | reverse complement strand
GGCCGTATTTGTCCACTGCAAGTTTGAAGCCAGCTTTATTTTCTAAAAGGATTGTCTCCCAAGGCAGCCGATGATCGTTAGCAAGAGGCTGAGCCTCAAAGCTCTTCGGGTATTTCGGGAAAGATGCTGGCTATGGCATTCTGGTCAAGGCAGTTGGTCGTTTGTGAAAATTGAACGGTTGAATGTGTTAACTGTTGGACAAGCTTGACAGGTATCATGTCCGCCTTTATTCGGTGATTAATTAAAGGCTGCTGGAGGTGCCCGTGTGGAGTGAGAGGCCAGGACTCGGTGCTTTGATAGATTCCAAGACAGATTCAGACTTCTCACTGGGCTCCAAGGCCTTGGGCTAGTTTCTTAAACTCTGAGTCTCCATTTATTCTTGTGTGAAATGAGGGTAATAAAACCTACTTCGGAGGACTTTGTGAGAATTAAACAGAAAGTATATGTGCTTGGGAACTGCGAGCTGCCTCCCAGCCCACCACGAGCCCCGAGAAGATGAAGCGGCGTTCACCCATGGACAGGCGTGCACCAGGCAACTCTCAGATGAAGCCCCTTGTCAAGGGCCCGGATGAGTCAGCTCAGAGCCACATGCAGGTTCATGTCAGATGAGAGGAAAGAACAATGAACACGCTTGTGCTTTGCACTTCTGATTTGAAGGCTAAGTGGTAGGGTATTTGAATAAGAGTTTAATCTGAAATCTAAAGTTGGAGACCTGGCTGGGTTCCAGTTTGAGGAGCTTTTTTAAAATGACTTTCTTGACTTTCTTGTAAATTTCCAGCAACCTGAGGTCATCCGAGATGAGGGGAAAGAGTGAGATACTGCCCTAAGCATTGGATGAAGGTGAAGACCTGGGTGTTACAGACATGCAGAGGGACAAGTTCCCCAAGAAGGACTGTCCATCTAGGTGACCAAGATGGGTGATGCCATTGCCAAGTAGGAATCAAGAGAAGAGGAGGCTCGGACCTGAAACCCGGACGAGAGGAGATAATGCCAGCCAACATGCACCAAGCCTGACTGTGAGCTAAGCCTGGTGCCTAAATCTTTATCCCATCTCTCACCCATTTTTCACATGAGCTCTTTGAAGTAGACACAGTCATTATCACAGCGAGACCACTGCTGCCCAAGGCCGCACGGCTCCCACAGAACCCAAATCTGAAAGCTGAATGCCTGCACCAGAAACTGCTGGCCGCATGGCTTCCCAGAATGCGCCTGATTCCTACAAGGCTCTCCTAGGAGACCTCCAGCAGCCGGGCCTGCACCCCATCCTGTCTTAGGGCAAAAGCTACCTTGTGCCTGGCAAAGACATGCTTGTAAACCAGGGCCTCTGTGTCCCACTTGGGACCCTTTTCTCTGCACAGATGCTTCTAGAGAAGTCTCATGAGGCTGGGTTCTAACCCTGACATAGCACAACATGCATGAACACATGTATATGGACCCTAAGCTGCAGATAGAACTCCTGGTAGTCAGCCCAGGCAGGGTAATGTAGGGTGGCTCTCTTTCAGGACCCTCTATGCACCCCCTAACCCCTGCATTCTTGCACCCTGTTACAGCTAAAGGGAGACAAGCTGGTCCCCCATCTGTGTGTGCTGTGTCCTTGTCTTCGATGACCTTACAAAAGCAGTCACCAGAGGTGCTGTTCAGGTCTGTGGCCGATCCTTCCAGGGCCAAAAGGAAATGGCAAACAGGAATGGCTGCCACCTAAAATAAGTCTATTTGCAACCGGGAGAGACTTGGATCTTGAGGACCAAATGGAGCATTTGTAAGCTTTCAGCCACCTGAAATTGTGGCTCTTTCCCCCACGTGCTTAATAAAAGCTGACAGCCAGCATTGTTCTGCCGAGACAAGGTACGCTGCATCCCAGTGATAGGGTGAGAGGAACAGGGGACAAAAGCACTAGCACCCAGGAGGGGGCAGAGGGAGGGGTCAAAAATAAAGAGTGAGGGCGGGTGGGGGGGCAACTCTTAATCTGGGGAGCCTGGCAGAAGACCCTGGGAATGGCAGGCACTGACAGCAGAGACCAGGGGCTCCAGATGGCTTTTTGTCTCCATGCAATAAAAAATGTAATCTGACAGGCCCTGGGATGGGACTCCGGAAACAAAAAGGCTGCAGGGGGGGGGGGGGGCCTGCAGGGTGGGAGGAGCAGCAATGGTCCGGGTTAAAGGTATCAGAGTCAGGAAAAAAACAAAAAGAAGTGGCTGCGTCTTCAAACAGTTACCAGCTTTGCAAAGGGTATTTAATTCCAGAGGTGCAAAGCAGGGACAAAGCCAGTTGTTTTGCGGTCTTGGCAGAGAGCAGAAACGAGGAATTGGAAAAGCCCTGGACACTCACCCACAAAGAAAGGCAAGACTTCCCCAGTTCACCATGCATGCGGGCTCTCTGCACTTGCATCCCCCCTCCCCAAGTCATTAGAGGATGATATAAAGATACAGGGCTTCCTGGTGCAATTTAATTGCTCATAGACCGAAAAGTGATGAGTTCCGTCGAATTGCACAGGCGTCCTGTAGGAGACCAGCTGCCGTCTTAATGCGGCTTCTCAGAGGGGCATACACCCCCACCTGCTTCACCGGGAACACACAGACATCCAGGGAAACAGCAGCACCCCTGTGGCCTCTGATGGGGCTGTCGCTTTTTATTAAGTAATCTCTGCTTTTTAGATCACTGCATGTTTTCTTCCCAAAGGTCTTGGTTGCTGTGTGGGCCCCGCACACAGTGGGCTCCCAATAAATATGAAACAGCGGATGCTGGTGATGTCTCCAGATCTCACTGTAGGGGACATCGTGTTACCCAGGGGATGGACCCCACTCTAGGGCTGGGCTGTGGTCACTGTGACAGGAAATCTAAAGTGTGATGGGCTCGGGGTTCTCAGGCAGCGAATAGGACAGGGGGTAGTGGATCTTAGCAGGGACTCTTACCAAGACAAAAACCTATCAAGTCAGAAGATGCAGAGTTCCAGTGGGGAGACGGCACAGAGGTAGACAAGAGGTTGTACAGACTTTTTTCAAATATAAGGTGACCACAAGAGAAGTGCACAGCCTGATAGACGTGCGTACCCCGATGACCCCAGGAATCCACACTACAGCAATAGTTGGCTCTATGCAAAGTTGTAGACATAAAGGTGTTCATGGCAGCGTAGCTCCTAAGGGGAAATACTCTGAAATACTCATCATTAGAGGAACTGATGGTACCGCGGTAGAATACTCCACAGTTATTAAAAATAACGGCCTGGGCTGGTGAGATGGCTCAGTGGTCTAAAGCACCTACTTAGAACAAACTTAGCAAAGCACAGGGACCGCGGTTCAATCCCCCAGCACCACATGCCAGCCAACCCCGCCCCCTGGTGGGCTGAGCTGGCCACACACACACACACACACAAATAAATAAAATTTAAAAAATAAATAAATAAATAAAAATAAAAATAACGGCCTGGGCTACAGCTCAGTGGTGGAGCACATGCTTCGTATTTGTGAAACAACAATGATAATGAAGTAAATATTTACCAACTGGTATAGAAAGACCGTTAAGGTAGATTGTTAAGTGAAAAAAAGTCTAGTCAAAAGCAATATATAGAACATGAGACCATGTCGTAATTTTAAAAGCCATCTAAATAGAGGTGTGACGGCAAAGCTTTATACATAAATGAGTACGTAGTGGTTACTTCTGGGAGTTGGGACGAAAAGAAAGCTGGGAAGAAGACCGCAAAGAGCACTTTAACATTTGTCTTTGTAAGGTGTTTGTGTGTGTGTGTGTTGTGTGTGTGTGTGTGTGTGTGTGTGTGTGTGGCCAGCTCAGCCCACCAGGGGGCGGGGTGGCTGGCATGTGGTGCTGGGGGATTGAACAGGGTCCTTGTGCTTTGCTGAGCTTGTTCTAAGTAGGTGCTTTAGACCACTGAGCCATCTCACCAGCCGTCTTTGTAAGTTTTATAAGGAAAATGTCCATATATTACTTGCATAAAGTTTAAAATATACAATCAACAAACACCAATTCATTTTAAACATGAATTTTGGAGTCTGATCAGGCGATAGGGCCTAGATTCGACTCTCTCTCTCTCTCTCTCTCTCTCTCTCTCTCTCTCTCCCCCCCCCCACGTTTCTGCCTCTCTGTCTCTGTCTAACACTCTCTGTCTCAGTCTGTCAGTCCCTGTTTTTCTATCTCTGTCTTTCTGTCTCTCGGTCTTTCTGTCTCCCTGTCTCTGTCTCTCTGTCTCTGTCTCTCTCTGTCTCCCTGACTCTGTCTCTGTCTAACTCTCTCTGTCTCTGTCAGTCCCTGTCTCTTTCTCTCTCTTTGTCTCTCCCTCTGTCTGTCTTTCTGTCTCTGTCTCTCTGTCTCTGTCTCTCTCTCTCTCTCTCTCTCTCTCTCTCTCTCTCTCTCTCTCTCCAGGCAAAGTTCCCCACACTGCAGCACTACAGGCAGGTGTAGTCACGGTGCCTATCCACAGGATGGTAGAAGACATAGATCAGATTTGCAGAGAAGAGCTCTGTGCTTGACACACACTTAGCATTCAATAAACAATAGTAGCAATAATATCATCAGTGCTTTTCAGTGTCTGCCAGGATTGGGGCAGGGAGGACACATACAAGCCCAAATTGCTCTACGAGCCAAAGTCCCAGAGGTGCTGGGGAATCTGTGAACCAAGGATGCAAGGGAACCCACTGGTTTTGTCATTTCCTTGTCTCTGGAATGGACAAGTCTGAGTGGAACCTTCTTAGCCCTGTCTTCAGAATTCAGGTAACAGACAAGAGCTAAACTCTGGGCCTCGAGGACAATGTCCCAAACGATGCCCCATCGTCCTTTGGAGATGGTGAAGTGGGGACAGTGCAATACCCTTCTTTTCAAGAACTACCTCCTCAGCTGGATTTCTGAAGGGATACGGGCCTTTTGTCATCCCAGGGCTCTGCTTTCACTGGGCATGCATTCCTGTCCCCAGTAGAATGACAGGCTGGGGGCCGGAGAGATGGCTCAGTGGAATAAGTGCTTCTCTGGCAAGCGCAACATCCTGAGTTCAAACCCCAGTTCCACACACACACACACACACACACAAAGAATGACAGGCTGGAAGCCTATCACTAGAGCTAGCCACCAGGCAGACAGAAGGTTGAGTCCTATTCTTTGGGCTTGTTAATTATATGATAAAAATGAAAATTAGAAATGAGATTTACCTCTAAGAATGTAGGATGGATCCCTCATAGTGAGGCCTCTCAGGAGGGCCTGAGAAAAATATACACAAGAGCCCCTTGAATGTCTGCTTTATTCTGGGCCTAGAAAAGGCAGATGTTCTTCTAAGTATGTCCAGCGAATGAGGAGCCCAGGCAGAATCTGATTCTGAGGTAAAAGTACCAGGCAAACTACATTCTTAACTTAAAATCACTTAGTAGCCATCTTAAAATGGAAAGAGACAGGTGAAATCAATTTTACTAATACATTTTATTTAATCTAATAGATCTAAAGTATCACTGAACATAAAAATTATTGGGGTAGTCCACCTTCTTCTTTTGCCTACTAAATCTTCAGGGCTGCGGTGGGTTTTCCTCTCTCAGCACATCTCAGCCAGGCCCCGGGCAGAGATCAGGGCCTCCATAACCGATAGCTGCCGTCCTTCCTCTGTGTGCCACAGCGCAGCTGCAGGCTTCTAGCCACTGGGGGTTCCTCTCAGGGCCTGGCTGCAATCCCAGGATGCGGGTGGGTGCAGGCCCGAGGGAAATCGGAACTGGCAGGTAGGGGCGCACCAGATGGGACAGGAGGCAACAAGTTTTGAGTGTGATGGGCATGTGCCTAGAAAGGTCTGCGGCCACACCCGGAGACACAGAGAACTCAGGGAGGGGGCAAGAAAAGCAGCTTCGTGGGGCCGCAGCTGTGTGAGCCCTAAAGAAGACCCAGCCAGCTCACTGGCCAGCACAGACTGCAAACTCCAGCAAGAGCCTCTTCTTCCCATCAAAGGGCCCAGCTTGGAGTCTTGTGAGCTTTGCAGGCAAGGACGCCGCTGCATCACCAGCCCAAGGTTTTGTCCTTCTTGAGACAAAGGGAGCAACACACACCTGAGAGGGCAGTGTAAAGTGTAACAGCATTCAGGAGGCGGCCAGCAGCTACAGTTTGGCACCAGCCAGCCCAAGCTTCGAGCTCTGCCCTTCTGCTTACCGGCGCATGTCTTGAGGAGAATTGCTTTCTGAGCTTGTTTCCCCAGGTGCAAAATGACACACTAACTGTCTTTTAGCCAGCCCCCTTGCTGACCTCTCGGACACCCAAGGGTATTGCAGGAAACTGGGCCACATGCGGACAGGATGCCTCCCCTGGACACTGGGGCAGAAGGCTGCCCAGGGCCTGGCCCTAGGCTGCACGGCGACACCTGGCCTGGTGACTCCCAATCCAGTGCTCATCCCTGACTCATCCAAAGACAATTCTGATTAGCTTGTAGGCTGAGATTCTTCTTACTTTCTCTCTATGGATGCCTATTTGTTTTCAGTTTTTATTGTCACTGTTTCTGCTTTTCTAACCAAGAGAGAGGGCAGAGCTTTCAGGAGAGCTTCTGCCCATCAAGGTCATCCTCCTGAGGGACCCAGGGTATGCTGGAGCAGCTCAGAGCGAAGGCTACAGAATGTACAGAGTGGCAAGGGTCAGGTGCTCAGAGTTGAAGAAGGAGCCATTTGGTGGGTATGAAGGGTGGAGGATGGGATGTTTGCAGTATGTGGGGCTGGGCTGACTCCTTCACTTGGAAATACTTGAAGAGCAACTTCTTCCTTTGGGGAATCTCTGAGGGTCTAGAAGTCACCCCTGTCCAGAAGAAGCCAGAGTTCTCATTCTCAGGGGCAGGGAACAGACTGGCATAGGCAGTGAGGCCCCCATAGCTGCTCCTCTGGGGCCAGAAAAAAGTATCATTTGCCCTCTTTTGGTTTATTTTTTTCAGAAAGGATCTGGCTATGGAACCCAGGCTTGCCTTAAACTCATGATCCTCCCGCCTCAGCCTCCCAAGTCTTGCTTTACGGGCTTGACCCACCACATCCAGCAATGATTTCCCCCTTAATCTATGCCCTGCAAGCGCCCTGGAAAGTGATCTCGTCTACTTTGTCTTGCAAGTGCCAAAACTGAGGGAGAAAAGGAGGGGTGGGCAATAGACTCAAAGCTGCACAGCTGGACAAAGGCAGAGCCAGGATGGGGGCTGGAGGACGGGAAAATGGATTGGAAAGCTGATGGGCAGAAGAGCAAGGAAAAAATGAGGCAAGAGGGGGAAACAAGGCAAGGTTTCCAAGGCATGTGTCTGGAGCAGACAGGGCTGCAGGGCCTACACATGCCGCCTGCCACAGGACAGGGCCCTAAGCCCTGGTTTCATTCATTGGGAAAAGCAGGACATGACATCCAGATGAATGACAGACCAGAGAGAGCTGTGGAGAACTCTTCTACATCCTGAGAGTCTAGGTCACCTGGGCAGACACCAAACGTCAGTGCACATAACCTGATGACTGAGAATTACACAGCAATTAACTTTGGAGAAGCAAACTGACACAAAACAGACATGCAGCTTTCTTCCTGAGGGAAGGACAAACGGCCTCACAACAGCTGAGGAGGATGAATAAGGACAAAATACAGTGGCACTGCAGACAATGTGACTTTCACGGGATAGCAGGTTCTAGACATCCCAAGTGAGAAGCCCACGGTACCCAGAGAAATACCCATCTGTTATACTACGGCTTGAAAGACGGAGTGGGCAATCATTTCATGGGGGGGGTGTTGAAGGTGCTGACCTGGCCGTGGGCCACAGCACCTCCTGGGGTTTCCCCTGACCTGAATTTTCATTGGTTAAATGGCTGGATGGCTTCTTCTCTTCAAGATGGGGGATTCGTTCTTCTTCTAATTCCAGCATCATAGATCCAAGCAACAGAGGCCCAAGGCCACGACCTGCTGCAGTCTGTAGCTTGCTTCCAGGTCAGAGGTTCCTAGGACACAGGAACAAGGGTAGGATGGGCAAGGAGGCTGCACGGCCCCTTTCCTGCTTCCCAGCAGTGACAGCCTTCTCTCTCACCTGAGATGAGAGGGGGTAATGATTCCCAGCGACCCTGGTGACGAATAGCGAGGGGATTAATTAATGCGGCGAACACGCTCAGAGATCCCTAGACGAGGGCATCAGCCAAGGGCCGACTTTATTAGAATGATGATGGCTATTAGGATCACGCTATTGTTATTATGTTTGCTCTCTCAACCCTTAAATCACACTCCATCTCGCAATCGCTTGCGTTTTATGTAATTATAGCTCATATAGGTAACAAATGGAGATTTCTGCAGGCCTGGGAGAGAGCCTTCTGCATACATTAATTTGCTTGATTAGTTCTCGATTCGGTACGCTTTGTTCCCCCCAAACCCCCCTTTCCTGCCCAGTTTCAACGAAAAATTAATGAGTTTTAACACCTTGCAAAAGTGGGTTATGCCATGGGAATACCTCAAGTGTACACTGGGTTTTAAATCCACACGTTCAGAGGCTTCCTAAAGGTTAGACAAAGGTTAACAAACAATTAATATGTTGAATCAGTGTGCTAAATCTGTTTACCCAATCTTTGCAATCTAAAGGCCATTAACTATCAATCTCAACACTTCACATTGATCTCTCTCTTTCCTAACCCATCCCCAACCTGGTCCCTGAATAATTTGAGTGAAAAGAAAGAAAAATGTTCTTGGTCAAAGCAGCATTTCTGGGAAGTTTGGGATTTCTTTTTTTTTTTTTTTTTTAAGTTGGGGATTTCTGGCCACTTAAGGCTCAAAGACTGGAAGTCTGACTAGATTTCAGGTGGGTTAAAATTCTCAGACGACAATGTACCTTTTTTACAATGATCAAACCTGTTGTGGTTTATGTCTAGCTGTCCCCCTAAAGCTTCATGCACTCATGGGGCAGACTTCTAAACTTTGTAGTTGGGGCTGGTGAGATGGTTCAGTGGTCTAAAGCACCTACTTAGAACAAGCTTAGCAAAGCACATGGACCGCGGTTCAATCCCCCAGCACCACATGCCAGCCAGCCCTGCCCCCTGGTGGGCTGAGCTGGCCACACACACACACACACACACACACACACATAAATAAATAAATAAAAATAAAAATAAACTTTGTAGTTAATTCATGATCCAGTGCTGGGCTTATGGGTGTGAGTGCTACACTGGACCTGAGGTGGACAGCCTGAATGCAACATAAGGGAGACAGACTTGCTCTCTGTTATGATTACTGCCGCTACTCGTCCCTTTTGCTCTTGCTGTTTTGCTGTTTTCCACTGCCATGAACTGCTGCCCTCTGCCATATGCCAGTCTGCCTTCGAGCCAACTGAGTCTGAACTGAAGCCTCTACTAACTGTGAGCTAAATAATCCTTTCCTTCCTTAATTTTGGGTGTCAGATATTTTTGTTCCAGCGACAAGAGAAAAGTAACCAAGACAAAGCCTATGGATAATTTATTAAGCACGTGCCTCTCGTCCATTTGCAGGCAACCAGAAATAGAGAAGAGGTATGGAGCTCCACTATGGAGCACCAAAGGAAGACAGCTTCCTGCCCTTCTCTTCCCAAAGCAAAGAATGTTTCTGGAAGCTTTGTCCTTAGAAGGCAGTAGGAAAAGGCTGAGAAGCTGCAGTGTGGCATCCAGGTGGTGTGACTGACCCGCAGTAGCCTTTCAGCCCTGCAGGATGCTTTTGCTGATTATAATGATGGTCATGATAGTAGCCAAGACAATGACCTTAATGATTTTTTTTTTTTTTTTTTTTTTTGGTACACAATGCAGCGTACTAGGGTCTTATGGACAGAAGGCAAGGAGGGAGGCTGTACAGATTCAACATTAAAATCCAGGCACATGAGATGTGACTCGGCCACAGCGGTCTCCCATGGTGCCCTAAAGCCCTTGTCCAGGCTGAGCCCCAGCTTCTGTGTTTGCCAGGCACCTTGCTTCCCTACCTGAGCCTCCCCTTTCTGAGGACCATTTTTGTACTCAGACTGCCAGCTCTTCCTTAGACAGGATGTGACACTTGCTCTGAGCCTCTCAACCCACATGACCAGCTTCAGTCATCTCAGCTCTGTCACAGGCAACTTCAGAGGACTTCAGCTAAGTCACCGCTCTTCCCCCAAAGTAAATATCATCAAGGGCTAAGAACGAGCTCGTCATCTTGGGTGTACTGATAGGTGGATGCCCCAAATGGCGAAAACCAGACAAGCAGAATCACCAATCAGCCAGACTTTTCACAATCCACATT
This sequence comes from Octodon degus, assembly GCF_000260255.1. Taxonomy (NCBI): domain Eukaryota; kingdom Metazoa; phylum Chordata; class Mammalia; order Rodentia; family Octodontidae; genus Octodon; species Octodon degus. Next base: position 877,454 of record NW_004524798.1, on the reverse strand, counting down.
TGTGAAAAACAGAGTGGCCAGGCAGACCAACCCCGGCAGCCCGGACATCTTCGGGAAAGGGTTCTTAGGAATGTTATCAGAATACTTTGCTCATGAACTTTCTTTAGTATGTTTGGCTTTTGCACTGTTTGTACGTTAAGCTTTACATAATTTTATCCCTACTTGTCACTCGTTAGGGGACATAAATACCTTTTTTGCTACAACTTCTTAGATGTGGATAACATGGGGCTCATGTAGACAGGTCAGGCACTGTCCTGGGAATTTCACACAAAGCGTCTCATTCTGATCTTTTCTTCTACACGCTGAGGGACATGTCATTACACCCTTATTTAACACATGGGATAGAGGAGTGTTAGGAAGGTTGTGGTGTTTGACCAGACTACACAAGTAAAAAGTAGCAGAACCAGTTCTCTTTCAGCCAAGATACAGGCTCTTAACTGCAAGGTTATACTGTCTCCCACAAGAAAAAAAGAATATCGTATTTCATAAGAATTACACACTATCTTTTATCCCAGAGCAAATCAGATGAGTAATTTAAGCCCTCTGGCCTTTTTTCTTTGCGTGGAAATGAGGGTGTTTGATGTGTAGCTTATAATAATAGGGCCAACAATGAGAAAAACAGATCTCTAACAATCAGAAAATGGAAAAATAAATGGCTGTATATCCCCTTAGTATATTATCAGCCATTAAAAATAAATTTAACAAAGAGTTTCATAACATTTAAATGTGTTCATATATCAAAATAATTGAATAAAGCAAAATACAAAATTACATAAAAGGTATTATATTATTATAACTACTTAAAGTATCACGAAGCCAGGCCTATTGGTGTGTGCCTATTATTTCAGCTCCTCGGGATGCTAAGGCTGAAGGACCACAAGTTGAAGACCAGCCTGAGCAGCTTAGTGAGACCCTGCCTCAAAATAAAAAGGGCTGGGGATGTGCCTCAGTGGTACAACATTCCTGTCTTCAATGCCCAGTAGAACCCAACTGCCCCCCCCAAAAAAAAGTCATGCATAGAATGCTACAGTGTCTATGAATGGCAGGCACTAGTGTTTATAGCTTTGAAATATATCAAAAAGTGAGAAAGACTGGTGGATGGATGGATGGATGGATGGATGGATGGATGGATGGATGG
>NW_004524798.1:854713-876126 GCF_000260255.1 Octodon degus | reverse complement strand
TGGATGGATGGATGGATGGATGGCAAACATTGATTGCAGGATCTGAGTGGTAGGTACGGAGTATCCTTCACTTTTTATAACCATCTAAACTTTTTCAGAATAAAGTACTGGAAAAATAAAGTACTGAAAGACATAACTCACAGATGGTAAGAATTATCATCTTTATGTGACAGCATTATGGGGGATCATTTTCCCTTTTTCGTTAGAAGAAATTCCACTGTTTCTGTTACCTATTGTTGTATAACAAGCCAACTCTTGGAGACTTACCCATTTATTATTTTTCACATGTAAGTTAGTGGATTAAAATAGCAAATATTATTCACAATTTTATCTGCTGACAGAGTGTTTCTCCCCCGGCTTTGTCCGGGTTCACTCAGGCAACTGTTCTCAGTGGAATCTCTTTACACTGTTAGCATTGGCTTTGGAGGGCGTGGGCCTTTCTTCTGTTGTGGCTTAAATTCTAGAATGTCTCCCAAAGTCTCATGTGTCCAGAGGCCAGGCTTTTAGAAGGTCACTAGATCACAGGAGCACCATATTCATCAGTGGATTAATAAACTCATGAGTTCAGGGCTAACTGCGCTCTTAAGAGGTGGGTTATGGAAAAAGGCGAGACCCTGAGGACATGAGCTGGAATGGCGTAGCTCCCACACACACACCCGGCTCCCACCTTGTCTCTCTGCTCCCTGGCCTCCATGACTTCTCCCTCCACTAGGTCTTTCCACCAAGCTCTTCCTGTCTGGGAGCCAGCCAACTGGCTGAGCCCTCTAAAGACCATGAGCTAGAGCTAAAATAAATGTCTTTTAAATTATCAGTGCTGAGCATTTCATCCCACTGATGAGAGAGTAACTAAGACACTCTCCATGTATTTTTTTTTTCCTTCAGTCTCAGGCTCCTACACAAGTGGCAGTCTTAAGATAGGGTTCAAAACATAGAGACCAAAAATAGAAACCTGCAAGGACCCATAAGGCCCAGCCCAATTGCCTAGCCTTTCTCTCCACCCCATTATTGTGTGGCCAACCGTGAAGGGTGTGGAAACAGACTCCATCCCTAAATAGGAGAAGCAGCAAAGCACATCATGCAAGGCCAGGATTCATGAAGGGAATGAATCTGTGGAAGAAAGAAAATCCTACTGCGGGGGCCCAGGTACCTTTGCATCCCATCTACTAGGAGAGGAAAATGCACCCTGATAGAACTAATGCCAGATTTTAAATTTCCTAATTACTCAATCCGGGTACTTCTCATTCAACCTCTAAAAGGTAATACCATCAATATCCCTGCTGTTCTTAGGAGGGAAACAGTTGAGCCTGTCTCTGTCCTGGCTGTTGTGGGCATCTTGGCTAGAACCGGCCTGGGCACCACTGGACTGGAACATAGCATCCAGACAAGAGGCCTTTCCTTCTCATGACCCAGCAAGCCCTGGAGCTGGCACCTTCAGTAAAAGCAAGCCAGGGACAACTGATTCCTTGGCTGAAGCAGCCCTCCAAAGCCCTGGGGTGTAAATCGGCTTGTGGCTAATCAATGAGGAACCTGTGCAATGCGTAAGATTATGGAGGTGTTTTGTTTTGTTATTTTTGGTTTTTGGAAAGTTAGACTGGAGTGGTCCTAGACAGCCTTGATTCCACAATGCAAAAGGCCAGAGGAAGCTATGGTGACTACTACCAATGGTCACTAGATTCCCTCCCATTGCCAAATAAACATCTGATTCTCATGACTAGCCCCCTCTGCTGCACACTGAGGGCTACAGTTCTCCTCTTGATCTTCAGCCCATGCTTGCTTAACCTGACACCTCTTTTCAAGTCTTCCAGGATTCAGCAAGTGTAAGTTAGGCAGATGACCATCCCAGGATTCCAGCCCTTTCCTCCAGAACCCAGCCTGCAGGTGCCTGAAGCCTCCCTCCAGCTCCTAGATCAGTGAGGGCAAATTCAGTGATTCCCTTACAGGTAGGGGCTACATCCATACTCTGCAGGAAGAACTGGGGCTTTGGCAGCCCAAATAAAATTATGGAAATCAGGGCTGGGGAGTTGGCTCAGTGGAATAAGCACTTCCCTGGCAAGCACAAGGGCCTGAGTTCAATCCCCGGTTCCGCAAAAAATAAATAAATAAATAAATAAATAAATAAATAAAATTATGGAAATCATATCTCTCAAGGGGAAATTGAGGCAGAAGGTCCAGAGAAAAAATTCCTTTGGGGTGATAGCTCAGTGGAATAAGCACCTGCTTGGCAAGTACAAGGTCCTGAGTTGGATCTCAGGTACCAGAAGAAAGAAAGAAGAAAGAAGAAAGAAAGAGAGAGAGAGAGAGAGAGAGAGAGAGAGAGAGAGAGAGAGAGGAAAGAAAGAAAGAAAGAAAGAAAGAAAGAAAGAAAGAAAGAAAGAAAGTCCTAGAAGTAGGAGTCCTGAAAGCAAAAAGAAAAAGAGGAAGCTGGCTCTCCAAAAACCACAAAGCACCTGATTCTAACAGCTGCACCACTGCAGGAAACACAGCTCGAGGGTATCTATGTTTGCCATAGGGTTCTGAGGAGTCCAAGATAAGCTCTCTTAAACTGCAGAAAGCACCCGCCTCTAACGACTAAACCATGCCTAGGGACACACACGCTATAGAATATCTTAAAAAATCAGAAGGGATCCTAATTTAATTATAATTACTCATGGCCTTATTTACATTGTGGTTTTGACTCCCTAGTAGACTTTGGCGCCAGGGGAGGTCCTCAAAGATGGATATAGGGACAAACCCCCACCCCCTCCAACCAAAAAGGGGAGGCTTAGCTCTGGTTGGAATAAATCATCGTCCCAGTTCAAAGAACTACTCTCACTCTGTAAAATCCACATATACCCTGACAGCTGGCTTCTTTGAGGTAGTGAGTTCTTTTCACTGGCCTGTTCTACCCTGAGGAATGTATCTTTGCTAAGAAATCTATGCTTTCACTTCAGAAAAAAAAAATAAATAAATAACAAATAAGCTTACTATATGTATCACAACTAGATGTTAAAATAGTCTCCTTGTTTCAGTGTTTCTACTGAGGTCTCCACGTGGAGAAGAATGGGTGTATTCACCAGTCTTTCATTACCATAATAAAATGACCTAAGACAGAGAAATAGTGCAGTGGGCTAAGCACCTGCCTGGCAAGCACAAGCACCAGGGTTCGAGCTGCACTACCACCTGTCATGCAGGCCCTGCGCCAAGCCAGCCTTATGCCAAGCTGGCCACTAAAACCGGGAGTGGTGGCTTATGCCTGTAATCCCAGTATTGGGGAGGCTGAGACAGGAGGATCACTATGAGTCCGAGCTTTGCAGGGAGGCCCTGTGACAAACAAATAAATCTTTTTTAAAAATTTGTTTTTAAATAAAATAAAAAGGGGCCGTGGAGATGGCTCAGTAGAATAAGCGCTTCCCTGGCAAGTGCAAGGGCCTGAGTTCAATCCCCAGTTCTGCATAAATAAATTAATTAATTAAATAAAAAGACCCAAGGTTGGGTAACTTTATAAAGATAGGTGGTTTATTTTGGCTCTTGTTTCTGGTGGCCTCGGGTGGAGGGGTCCCATCTGGCAGTGGCCTTCTTCCTGGCAGAGCCCTGAACAATCACAGAGACTCATATGGCAAGAGATAAGGGAAGTGTGTGTCGCGTGCTCTCTCTCTCTCTCCTCTTACAAAGCCCCTGGCCATCAATCATGGGGCTCCCACCCTGGCAATCTTTTCTAATCCTAATCACCTGCAAAGGCCCCACCTCTGAAGACCATCTTTGGGGTGTTTCTACTCTCTTCAATCTCGTGATGGCACTAAATTTCAACACATGCACCCCTGGGGCACACCCTCCACCAGCAGCATGCAAGGAAGGACTTCCGGCTCAGTCACCATTCAAACATCGTGGACTCTGGCGGGAAGGCTAGGTGAAGAGACTGGGAGCACTGCTGAGTCCCTTCACAAGGCAGAGACTACTGCAGGATGCAAGGGTGGGAGGTGCTTGGAGCCCTCCTGAGAACTTGAGCTGTGCCCCTGGCCTGTGAAGCCTGCAGAGAGGCACATAACCCGTGCCTACAAATCCAAGGCCAGACGGTAGCAGGACAGCACGCAGGGAAGGCAGCGGAGGCAGTGAGCGGGTGGGAAGAGCTGCACATGCGCGGTTTGGTGGTGAGGATCTGGGTGTGCTTCCCATGGCTGAGACACAGGCTTCCCCTGATGTGGACCCAGGCAGATGCCCTCGAAGCAGAAGAGCAGAGTGCTGTGAGTGAGTGGTTCCATCCAGCCTGCTGGGGGGACCACTGTCCAAGTGAGGAGAAAACCCCCAGCCATGGGCAAGGGGCAGGGGCAATCTTGGTGTCACTCAAAAAACTACCCACAGGAGAGGAAGACCCAGAGACTGCGGTGACAATGATTCCCATCACCAGGACTCAGCCCTGTGAGCCCCTTTCTAGCCTTCTCCCACCTTGGATGAGGCAGAGGCAGCAGATCGGGAGGAGGATCAGGAGGGCAAGAGGGAATATAGATACAGCTGACCACATGCCTGTGCCCACAGCCAGGCACGGGCAACAGAGAAGTTACAAACTGCACAAGAGTTGGATGAGAGCCTGGCACTTGGCATTTGCCTACCTGAAGAAACAAGACTCTTAATTAATACCTGGGAGCATCCAAAAAGCCAGAGAAGAGAAAAAGGAGCCCACAGAGCCAGCGTGTGGCAGAGTAGGGGAGACTACAGTTGCTTTCTGCTGGGCCTAGCTCGCTCAATCACCTGACCCTCTGCATTCCCCAGCTCTTCTATTGAACTGGCATGACTTATACAGAGAGTGCAAAAACAAAGTCTATTTTTAAAAAGAAAGAAAATCTTTAGTGCTCTAAATTTCCAAGTTTTGAAATTGATGAAGAAGTGTCCTGACAGGAACCTGGATCGACCAGGAGCCGAAGGAAATGAGGTGTCCCCTTGGGAATCAGGGAGCAGGTTGTTTCAAGGTTCTGTATCTAAATAAGAGGACAGAGTTCAGCAAAAGCAAGGTAAGTGACGAGCTCTAACATCCCTTAGACACCCTGGGCAATCAGATCCTGGTATCTCACCCCAGCAGACCTATTCTGGCAATTGTAGGCAGGCATAGCCGCAATTTCAAAATCCCAGAGTATCCTTTTAGCATAAACTCATGCTTTCTCGCAAGTTCTTGGGAAAGGAATGCTCCACCAGCTCCCAGACCGCAGGGAGGAAACCTCCAGGAGAGAAGTGCCCGCAGCCTCCATGTATGGAGACCCCAGCAGAGCAGCCATCTCCTGCCCTTCAGGAAGGTCTCAGAGGCCATGCTTCATGTCTTTAAAAAAAAAAAGAGAGAGAGAGAAAAAAAAAACAGTTGTATTGCTTTAAAGAAATGGCAAGATGATGTGTGGAGGAGAAAACATAGATAAGCAACACAGTGTCCTCGAATCATGTGGCTATTTTGTGCGTGGATTTTTTAAAACAATTTATTATTTATTTAGTGTGTGTGTGTGTGTGTGTGTGTGTGTGTGTGTGTGTCCTCAGCCCACCAGGGGGCGGGGCTGGCTGGCATGTGGTGCTGGGGGATTGAACCGCAGTTCCTGTGCTTTGCCAAGTTTGTTCCAAGTAGGTGCTTTAGACCACTGAGCCATCTCCCCTGTAGAGAGCCCATGCCGCGAATCGCGGCTTCAGAACCAAAACTCCTAGGGACCATTGGGTGAGGCCTGCTGCAGCCCTTGAAGCCTGCGCTAGATTACCCCTCCCACCGAGTGTGCCAAGATGGCGCTCATTTCCTGCTTCCGCAGTCGCTATACACCCGCCTATAATGATGTAAGATACCTTCCCTGAGATTGTAACCAATGGCGCTGTAACATGTATCAACCCTCGATTGGACAGTGTGAGGATATAAAAGAAACGCTCCGCGACGCGGAGGGTCAGAGACAGGAAGAGGGACGGAGAGAGGAACTGTGCTCTCTCGGGGCGCATCACTCAGGAGAACGATTAAAGCCTTTCCGCAGCACAAATCGTGTTGAGTGCTTTCCTGCTGGACGGGAGGGTGCCCGACACTCCCCCGCCCTTGTGCATGGATTTTATCCTTGAAAATTGAGGGGGGCTGAAACTATCAGACCTGCCCTGCCCAGCATCAGCCCATGATGATGTGTAAGTACTGATTTTGGAGCCAACAGCACTGGAAAAAAGATAATGTGCAGATTGGTCTGAAACCACTGGGCCTGGAGAGGTTTGCCAAGGCCTGACAATTGGTGCATCTGAGGAAGAGCAGGCCAGGTCCTAGCTGACTGGGGCCCCATGGATGGAAACCGCCTTCCCCATCTCCACCCATAAAAGAAGCGTCACCTTAGTGCTGATCACAGGGGGAGGCGGGCAGGGGGGCTTGGCTTCATTCCCTTCCTGGGCCCCCTGTCAGTGCCTGGTTGGTTGGTATGGCCTCCATCCAGTCTCGATTTTACTCTCAACTTGGGAAGACGAGGAGGCATACTTTCTGCAGGATGACTCTCCCATTCATGATAAGGGGATAAACACATTCAGCCTCCCACGGCCCAGCTCGGAGTCAGGACAGAGGCGGGAGCTGATCACTTGCAAGATGCTGAGAGATGTTCCCACAGCTTCAGCAAGAAATGCATCTGATAGCAGAGCAGTCAGTAAAGCCTCTGTGGGCATCTTCCCTGCCAGTGGGCAGAAGTCCAGGCGCTGGGGTGACAGTTTTCTCAGATACCAACCTCTCGACAGAGACTGCTACCCCCACCAGCACCTCAGACTCATCGGCCTCTCATTCCAGTCAGCAGCACTTGGTGTTCCTCCCAAGGTCACTGTCAGTTTTTTTCTGAGAATGTGCTGAAACTACATTTCCCAGCCTGCCTTGCAGTTAATGGGGGCCATGAACTCAGGGCCTTGAAAGATCAAGAATGGAAACAAGAGGTGCCATTCCAAGCCTTGGCGCATGTGGCTGTGTCTTCTGTAGGTTCTGTCCCCTTCCCTGTGACTGGGGTTACAACAGTCCAGCCTTAGCCCTGTAGACAACACCAAGGAGTTTAGGTCCCTCCTTGACTGGATGGAAAGCTTGCCTTACACAGTTACGTAACAGAGACATAAGTTACTATATCACATAAACCGTTCAATGACGAGTAAGTTTCTTAGTTGCCATAGCCAATCTGACTGGTACCTCTAAGCCCCTAGTTCCCACAGCCCAAGAATACTGCTTTCCCACCCTGTTCACACCCCAGGGAGACAGAGTCAGAGAAAGGATTCTTGGGGGTGAAAACCACAACAGAGAAAGGCTTCCTTGCTTAGACATCACCTAAATAAGACCAGAGGCCAAGGAGACAAGCCCCAAACCCTTCTCACTTCTGCTTCTCTCTTGGTTATATTCCCATTTGTAAGCCAAACTCTCATTCTGTCTCCCTTAATGGCTAGTTTCTATTCTGGTCCTTTCTTCACCCTATTATCTTTTGCAATATTCAAGAGCACCGGTGATGAAGGGGTAAGCTGCTCCCTTAGACTGCCTGTCCCTTCTCTATCTTTTTAAATATTTCAGTTGCTCCCAATCCTTATTTTTGCATTTCAATTTCTTGTGGTACAGTAAATTTATCTTGGTCACTTAATCAACTTCTCCCCGGCTCTCCCCCCACCTCTTATCTTTCCTGCTCCGGGCTGACTGAAAATACCTACATTATCTTTGCAGGCAATATGCCGACTGGAAGAAAATCTACAGATTGTCTTGATAGGGAGTCATATGAGGAAAATCTTGGAAATGCTGTGCTTGTGGGGACAAGGGGAAAGTGTGAAGCTGACATGGTGACTTTATCTCAAGGTTAACCACACAGGCCTGGCCTCTTGCAAAGGCATTGGTGAGGATTTTTTCTTCCTCTTTGTCTCAGGTCAGAACCATACCATTCCCTGAATCTTTGTCCTTCCATGAGATGGGTTTACTACTCACCTCACCCCCTCACCTGGCTTCAGACAGCCTCAATCCAGGAGTTCCTGAGCCTGCCTTCTCTCATACCATTTTGAGGTCATTGGAAGAGATGCATATGGCTCTCTATGGAATTCTTAGGCCGGAGTTGCAGAGAAAATTCTAGGTTTGCTGCCTGGAAGCCTGAGGCCCTCTAATTAGAGAAGCTCTATATTATTCTTTCTCATGGAGATCAGAACATGAAGACAATAGCAGATAAAAAAATCTGTTTTTTTTTTTTTCAGGATGACAGCTCCATCCTGGGCCAAATCTCTAAGTGGCAGACCTTGCTGAGTAAGTTGAAGCCCCTCTGCTCTGGTGACAGGTGGACTTTCCAGGTCATTCCCTGGAATACTTGGGTACCACTTCACTGCTCCACCAGCTGGCTTCATTGCCACCACACTATACAGCTACACCTTTGGAAACCTCACAGCTAGTACCATGGCCCACAGGAAGGAGGGGGACTGCAGGTCACTCTTAAACAACCTCGCCCATGGCTGGGAAGCCACATGAACCCAGACAACCCATGACAGTCCTTTATCTTGGGCTCAGGGGTATCCTCTAATTTGTTCAGAAGCCAAAACAATCGGCTTGGCCTTCTGCTCCTCAAGAATGCAAGCCTTCAACCTCCGCTTTTCCCCTTGTGTGGCCACCCCTCTCCCTACTGGTAAGGAAAGGCCTTCTTTCTTCTCCTTTTGACTCATTTCCTCCACTCCTCTTGATTTCCACTTCCGTTTAATCCCCAGCACATACTTCAATCATCTCCTCTCCTTGCATTTGATGACCCTGGAATTAGGGCTGGGGAAAGAGATGTATGTCTAGATCCTGCCTGATGGACTCCGCTTAGAAAATCTTCTGTGTGTTATAAGAGAGGCTCTGGTTTCTTCTCGGAGGCTTTCACACTTAGGAATTGCATTTATCTTCCTGTAAGAGAGATCTGATCGATGTGGTCTAAACAAGATAGAGATTTATTTCTCTCTCATAAAAAAAAAAAAGCAAGAAAAAAAAAGTCCAGAGTAAGGCAACCCAGAATTGACTTGGTCGCTCCCAGCATCTTTGTATGCCTCTGTTCCCCCAACTCTGCATCCATGGAGAGTGGTTTCCATCTACAAGAAGGTTTCATCATGGCTACTACAGCACCAGTTATCAGGTCTGTGGTCCATGCTGCAGGAAAAGCGAAATAACTGATGAGTTTCCATTTATATCTCATGGACTAAACCTACCTGCAAGGGAAACTGGAAACTAGTGTCACCTCAGCATATGGGTCACCTCAGTGTACTGACACCAAGGAAGAAGGTAAAGAAGATACTGGGCAAGCAACAATGTCTGCCACTAAGCAGACAGTGCAGCCGTGAGGAGTGGAGACATTGCTGTCAGGTGCCATCAGTTCAAATCCTGTGCTCCTCTAGTCACAGGTGTGAGTGCTTGGGCAAGGTCACCTCTTTGTTCTTCTGTGTCCTTACTCATATTAATCTGTTTCCCACTACTGTAACAAAACACGGGAGGCAATTAATGCATAAAAGGAAAGAGTCGGTGGGCTCATGATTTTTGAGGCTTCAGTGAATAAAAGTAGATCCATTGTCTTCGGCTTCTAGCAGGGCATTCCAAGTGGGAATGTGGGAAGCAGAGAACACAGAGGGGTGGACACAGAATGCTAGCTATGCCTATGTCTGTCCCACTGTTCTCAAGCCCTGAGTCTGGCAATGAACACCTCAGCCCTCCTACCTACTCGCTGACAAGGGTAATTGCCCAGCATCCCATTCCAGGGCCTTAGAGGTCCACTTGGCCCTTGAACCAAGGACTTCTGAGCCTAGACCAGAAACCCACAAACCAAAGCCTACACATCAACTCCAGCCTCATGGCTATTTTTGTAAATAAAGTTTTATTGACTCACAGCCATACTCATGTGTTTGCATATTGCCTATGGCTGCTTTTGTTCGGAGTAGCAGATTTAGCAGCTGCAGTACTCCCAGCCCACAAAGCAGAGCACTCTTACCACCTGGCTCATTACAGAAAGTTTGCCAACCTCTGCTCTCAGAGGAGAAAAAGAATACTTTTTTTTAAAGTATCTGCAGGCACATACAATCAAATACGATGATCCAGTTTTGAAGAGAAGGACCCGGATGAAGTGAAAGGCACTAGCTACAGGGGCATCGACTGGCAGGAAGGAATAAGCAGTAGGGGGACATAGTCAAAGACAGCTCCAGCCTGACCTGTAACACTTGTTTTACAAGAAGAGTAGGCTTGAGCAGTTAAAAGCTAATTTTGCAAGAGTATATTGATTGCTGGATAGATGGTGACATGTTTAACACTCTTATAGATTCTTAATAAAATATAATTAATATAAGACCTTTTGGAAAGCAATTTGGAAAAATATATTAAGAGCCTTAAACATGTTCCTCATAACTCTACTTCTGGGAATCCATCCTATGGTTATAAGTTAAAATGTCAAAGGCCTTCAGGAACAAAGATATTCATTGTTAAATGTCTTATAGTAGCAAAAAGCCACAATGACTTAAATGATCCATCATATATGAGTTAAATGAATTATGGTACCTTCGTTTGATTTTTTTGTTTTAGTTTGTTTTTGTTTTTTTTTTTTTTTTATTAGTACAGGGTCTACAGGGTCTCACTAGAACGATTGGACTCATAATAATTCTCCTGTTTTCAGCCTTCCAAGCACTGGGATTACAGGAGCATGACACCACGCCCAGTCTCAGTTGCCATAGTCTCAGCATGCCCCTGGGGCAGGGCTGTCACAGCACTCTAGAGGTCAAACCTCGGTCCCTATGTCTGCCTAAGCAGGCACTTTAATACACTGAGCTATCTGGCTGGCCCTGTGTTTTGCTTCTTTTTTTTTTTTTTTTTTTTTTTTAATTTTTGCAGAACCAGGGATTGAACTCAGACCCTTGCGCTTGCCAGGGAAGCTCTTATTCCACTGAGCTATCTCCCTGGCTCCTGTTTTGTTTTTAAGACAGGGTCTTGCTGTGTACTTCAGGCTGGCCTCAAACTCATGATGATCCTCCTGCCTCAGCCTCCCAAGTGCTGGGATTACAGGCATGTGCTCTGTATGTATTTCTTTCTAGAATGTGGTTTTACTTCCTGTGTGATAACCAGTGCCAATATGATTTAATATTACATTTTACATAGAATGATGTTCGTAAAGTTGTAAATAATTTGGGAAAATACTGAGTGAACAAATACGAAACAAAGGTATACATACAGTTTCATCACAGCTATATTTCAAACATTAACATCTCAACCAGAGTTCACACAAATGTCATTGTCTCAGTTACTTTTCTTGCTGAGACAAAATACCCAACACCCAAAGTTAAAGGAGGACATTTAGGAAGAAGACACAGGGGCCAGGGGTCTGATCCTTGGCCCTGCTGTGCTGGCCCCACCCCCGGGCACGCTGAGAGAGGGATTGAGACTGGGATTGGGGGTGCCCGCCTGTAATCCCAGCACTTGGGAGACTATGAACAGGAGAATCACTATGAGTCTGACCTACACAGTGAGACCCTGGACACTCTGTCTTAAATATAAAAAATAAATAAATAAATAAAAATAAAAGAAGTAAAAGGAGGAAAGGTTTACTGGCTCACAGTTTGCAGAGGTTTCAGGCCCTCATCAGCCGGCACCAGGGCAGGCTGGCTTGGCAGCTCTTTCTGTCCCTTATATTAGATCCAGGCTATCTAGGGCAGGTAGCACACACACCCTTAGTCCAGCACGCTTGATCCTAGCATTGCACCATGAATTAAATCCAGCATCACACACTCTAGCTTCAGCCACTTCTGAAAAACCCCACCTATGACCACAGGAGACTTGGCGGGGATGGGGGGGGGGGGCTCTAGACACATGCAGTAACAGTCACAATAGTTACCTTTGGAAGAACAGTAATTTGTGTCTGTCTTTTTCTATACTCATGTGCTCTGTATATATTTCTTTCTAGAATGTGGTTTTACTTCCTCAATGGAGATTATGTGAATCACCTTGAACATTAAAGGCTTTTGAAAAGTCCCCTGGGGCTGGAGAGATGGCTCAGTGGTCTAAAGCACCTATTTGGAACAAGCTTGGAAAAGCACAGGGACCGTGGTTCAATCCCCCCAGCACCACATGCCAGCCAGTCGCGCCTCCTGGTGGGCTGAGCTGGCCACACACACACTAAATAAATGTTAATAAATAAATAAATAAATAAATAAATAAATAAAATAAAAATCTTAAAAAAAAAAAAAAAGAAAAGTCCCCTCATGGACTGGATGTTTGAGTCCCCACCGAATTCATGTATTGGAATTCTCAACCCCAATGTTCTGGCAGCAGAAGCTGAGGCTCTGAGAGCTGGTTAGGTCATGAAGGTGGAGTCCTTGCAAACAGGATTAGTGCCCTTGGAAATGACACCCAGAACGGAGGATGTAGGGAGAAACTGGCTGTCTACAAATGAAGCTGACATTCCTGAGACGCTGAACCTGCCAGTGCCTTGGACCCCTCAGCCTGCAGAACAGTGAGAGATTTCTGTTGTTTAGAAGTCACCCAGACTGTGCTGGGCTGTCCTCGCAGCCAGAACAGACTGAGACAGAGGCCAAGTAGATCAGCGATTCCATGACAACAGAGCAGGAGGGGAGAGTGAATCGCCTCATTTCTGCAAAGTCAGGAAAGCCAAACCCAGGGAAGGGAGACAGTTACAGGTCGGAAGCACGCTGTGTCCCCAGCCTAAACAGATGCTGTCTTTATCCCACTCAGTCCTCTAGCTGGGACTGAGCTCATCCCAAAGCTCAAATGGGGGAGGGAGGAGGCCGATGTTGAGGATGGAGAGGAAGCCTGCAGGAGTGTGGAGTTCGCTCGGTTCTTGGAAGGGCTTCTGGGTACCCTCCCCTTCTGACTAGTTTCCTCTGGCTCAGACCCTCCTCTCAATTCTGAAATCTGCAGGCAAGCTTTGTTCTGTCTTAGCAGCAATAATATTTGCGTGGGCTTCTCTTTCCTAAAAGATAAGAAAATAATATGAAACCCTGGCGCTCCATCCAGGCAGGGTCTTGGGAGGACTCCACGACAGCAGGTTGGTGTCACTCTTGGAAACCACTTGGAAGCATTTGCAGGCTGGGCCCCTTCTGCAAGCGTCAGCCCCTGGACGTGGGGGTCTGAGAGAGCAGGCCTCAAAGCCTGCTCCCACCCTAACCCAGTCTCTGACCTTAGACAAGGTACCAACACTCTCAGAGCACCACCTGCTTTGTCCATAGACTAAGACAGGAAGATGACCTCTCAACGAGTGTTGTTGAAAACATCAGAAATAACTTTTTAATAGGATACAATCATTGGCATCTAGTGATGCTCATAAATGGTCATCATTTTTTTTTTATGTATTTAGTACAGGGGCTACAGGGTCTCACTACACAGATTGGATGCATAGTGATTCTCCTGCTTTCAGTCTCCTAAACACTGGGATTACAGGCACACACCATCACACCCAGTCTCAATTGCCATCTCAACGAACTCAGGGAAAGGGCACAGCGTGCCAGGGATTGAACCCCGGCTGCTGTGCCCTGCCTAAGCAGGCGCTTTAGTCCGCTGAGCTATCTGCCCGGCCCTCTGTAAATGGTTGTTCTTATTCACAAAATTATATTTTCTGGGCACCCTGGTAATGCAACCAATACCTGAAACCCAATACTAACCTAGAAAGGAAGACTAGTCCTGTGTGTCTTCAAACAAAACAGGATCCAGAGTTCTTTTTCTAGAATCTGATACATTCTGCCTTTAAGAAGCAATTCAAACACAGCCCCACCTTGCTCTAGTGTGGCCCTTCTGACTAGGCTGGAAGCAGCCCCACTCACCTCTGGGCCGGGAGAGACCCAAACATTTAATCTGACACAACAGTGTTTAGCTATAACCCTAGCACTCTCAGAGGCTGAGGCAGGAGAATCAAAAGCTCTAGCCCAACCTGGGCATCTTAGAGAGAACCTACGTTATTTTGTTTTGTTTTGTTTTGTTTTCATTTATTGCCCTTTTTTTTTTTAAGAAAAAAAACCTCTTTACTTGAGAGACATTATGGCAATAAATGGTATGTCATGACAAGAAGTACATATTTAGAAGACCAGGATGGCAAGCACTCCAAGCGTGACCCCTCTATTACACATCGCCATTCTCAGTGCAGCTGCCTGGCTCACGGGCACCAGCATATACAGTTAGTCAGGGTGAGAATCTCACCAGCCAACCGCTAGTCTCAAAAACCTGCTGATGTTCCCCAGGATCACTGCCCCACCCATCTCATGTGTGCAAATGTATGGCTTTGCCCCTGTCATGTTTCCCAGCTTTTCTCCTTGCCCCACTCTTCATTGTCCAATCCTCAAGTTCTCACTTTCCTTTTGTTTGTGTTGTACCTTTCTATATGTAATTCCTCTTTTGAGAGAACCTACATTAAAAAAAAAATTTTTTTTAAAGGCCTGGAAACATAAAGCAGTGCAGAGACCCTGAGTTCAGTACCCCATGCAGGGGGCCTGCCCCTTAGCTCCGTTCTTTAAGTGGCTGCTTCAACAAAGCAGTCAGGCTCAGGTTGCTGTGGTTCGATCCCCACAACTCAAGCCAGCCAAACTTGCCCTGAAGGCCTTCAGAGCAAAAAAAAAAAAAAAAAAAAAAAAAAAAAAAAAAAACCCTTCAATACCCCATACACCACACACACACACATACACACGCACGCATGCACGCACGCGCACATACACAATGCATGTGATAACTCATCAGAAAGGAACCTGCCTATAACATCTCTTCTACTGTTGTTGCAACCATTACTTGTGCAATTCCATGACACTCAGCTCCTGTATTTGGGTCTCATCTCTTCAGCTCGATGACAAGCCCCTCAAGGAACTCTGCTTCTTGCATCCATTCAGCGGGTGATTGACACTTGTGGCACATTTCATCTTTGTGTTTGTTTAGGCAAAAAGAAAGCAGGGCTCGCAAAGGAGCTATAACTCAAAATGCAAAAAGATCAACACTGAGCCTAGTGCCTCCAAAGGGGAGAGAGATGCAAAGACTGCAGCAGGAGGGGGCTCGTGACACCCCGCAACTGTAGGCTCCCGGGTTCCCAAACACATCACTGGGCTGCAGTGGGGCAGAATCAGTACTTCCAGGTCAAGGACTAGGCCTGTTTCTGGGGCAATGCCAGGACTCTGGTGCTTCCTGCCACCCACAGCTGCCTCTGGGAGTCCCAGGTAGTGGCCACCCAGGGGAAGCCAGACTTAGTCAGGAAGTCTAGGGACTGCCAGCAGGGCATGGCACCCACACAGCCCAGCCAAGTCTGGAATCTCTTAGTGAGACAGAGCTCCCACTTCCTCCTCCTCTCTCATGTCCTCGGTCTCTTCTTAAGACAGGAGAGACTACATCCTGCAGCATTCCCAGCACGAGCAGCTGTGTCTCTGCTCACCCTCTGTGGCCTGGGACACCTTGGTCAAGCCAGAAATGGCCACAGGTAGACAGCTGTGGAGGCTCCAGGGCTCAGGGCCCAGTACCTGGCTTCCTTTTGATTCCTGGACTCCATGGGAGTGGTCGCTCCTCCTCCAGCCCCAGAGCAGCAAATGGCTAGTGGTGTCCTGGGAGAAGGGGTCAGGGAGGGCAGGGACGGGCTAACAACCCCTGCTCCTCCTCACCCCATTTCCTGATATTCACTTCAAAGCCACCAGACAGGCTTCTCTCTCCGTAGCAGCCCCGCAGATCAGGAATCTGGCATTTCAAGGGAAAACGTGTACAGCTCAGTGGTTCTAAAGGTCGGGCTTCTTCTGAAGAAGTCACCTCGAGCTGGGCATAGTGGCACACAGCTGCAATCAAAGGACTCTGGAAGACTGAAGGAGGAGGATTGTAAATTCAAGCCCAACTTGGGCAATTTAATGAGAACTTGCCTCAAAATGTTTCTTAAAAAAAAAAAAAAAATTAAGGGCTGGAGATACAGCTCAGTGTGGAGTCTCTGAGTCTAAGCCTCAGTATGGAGAGAAGGAAAAAAAAAAAAAAAAGTCAGCTCAGGACCTTAGCAAAGAAAGCCAGTGTTTGTAGAGTCTGGTGTCTGGCCAGGATCAAATACACATACCGCCCCTGGCTGGATGGAGACACCGCTTGGCTAGACTCCAAGATAAGGAAGGCCACCTTAGCTCGCTGCCTTTCGTGGGAACCTCAATATTTTAACATCCACACCCCCAAGTCAAAGGGGCTGCTTTCCCACTTTTGTGTCACTCTATCCCAGGACCTTTCCACCAGAGCAGAGGTTTTCCTGATCCTGCCAGGTGGCTCTGTACACACAGCCCCGGGCATAAACCGGGGAAGGGCAAGGGCGCCAGGAGCCCCGGAGCCGCTCTGGGTGCGGCTGTCCACAGTCCTCTCTTGCAGTCTGGAGCGAGTCTAGAAGTCCTCTTGCGGCGGAAGAGCGCCCCCTGCTGCCCTCGTGCAGCCTGGCAGAAAGAGGGCGAAGTCTGAGCCTGACAGCCAGCAGCCTGTGTGGACCACAGCCCTGGGCCGCCCCATCTGGGGCCACCACAGCCGTCTTACGGGGTCCAGGAAAGAGACTGGGCTCTGGTATGGAACCTGGCTCCACCGCGCACTGCCTGCGGGACTCCAAGAGCCTGTGGTTTAACCTCGGAAAACTTCACTTTCTTCATCATTAAGCCAAGATAATCAATAGTCCCTACATCACAGCGGTGTTCTGCAGAGATAATTCATGTAAAGCGCATACTAAGCTTTCAATAATAGTAACTTGTTCTTATTGATTTCGCTGACAGCTCTACAACCCGGTGATAAGGGAAGAACTAACAAGGGCTCACAGACAAAAGTCCAGGGATTTGTTTTTTTTTGCAAAGCATTTTCATCATTAAATGGATCTGGTCTGGTTCCACGAGCATATTTGAGGGAAACAACTTTGCCTAAAGGGGAAATAAATGCCAGAGACATTCACAGAAACATCAACCACAAACAATTACTAAACACATTGATCAATGCTCGGAGCTGTACATTAAAGAAAAGGGAGAAAGTTCTGGTTAGGGAGACTCTGTCCGGCACTATCAATTTTTCCTCTCTTTGATAGATTGTATCTATTAACTACAAATGTGCAGGAGCACTTCCCAGAAAAAAAAAAACAATCCCCTGATTCTATACCCATCTCCAATAAGCCCCCACTTCAAACGTCTTTCCTTCCTTACATGGACAAACTTCTTGAAATTTGCTTGGTGACTCCATTTATTTTCCCGTTAGCTTCCGAACCTGCTCAACTGGGTGCTTCTGTCCACTTCATCTGCCCTTGTCAAGGTCACCTGGGGGAAGCTCGTCTCTAAATATTAGGGTACCCTAGGCCTGATGTCCAGGGCTCTACTCTGTAGCCCGGTGCTCTGACCCTGTACACCAGGGTACCCACCTCTGCTCCCGTGTCAATCTGAACATGGGCAGTGGAGCTCCGTGCTCCTCGCCCCAACCCCCACCCCCCACCTCCGCACCCTCCGCAACAACAAGCTCCCCTCTAGAGAACAACAACTTGGTATTTCCAGCCGCTCAAGGGAGCCTGGGTCCAGGGAAATGGCTCAGTGGAATAAGCGTTTCCCTGGCAAGCGCAAGGGCCTGAGTTCAATCCCCGAATCCGCCAAAAGAAAAGGGTGGGGGGGTGAGCCTGCTGTTGGCTTTCTCTCACACTCTATCCATCAACAGTTCTCCACAGGATGCCCTGTTGATATTTCCACGGAGCAGATAGGGTTGTGTGCAGTGAGTCAGGTCAAGCTTCCCCTTGCTGAGCATGGAATGCGAGCTCCCTCCACAGCCCGCATGACCTCACCAGGGCTTCTTCCCCACCTTCCTCCTGCACGCCACGCCCACGTCCCTCAGACACCTCGCTGTTGCTGGACTGCGCAGAGCACGATTCTTTGCCAGCCTTTTCTTCCAACAAATGCCCAGGCAATCAGAGGTGCTCTCCTGGCTTCACTCTCTGCCTGTTCTGTATAACACATCCTGTCCCTTCGCCCTTACTGCGATCTCTTCCTGGCATTGTCTTACCGCATATTAGAAACTTAATCCTTATTTTGTCTTCTCCAAGTAAGCCATAAACTCCAGAAGAACAAGGACCTTTTGTTCGCCGCTATAATCCCACTTCCTAGTACAGTGCCTTCCTGGCACACAGTAGCTGCTAAGTAAGTGCCCGCTGACTTCAGAAATGAGCCAGCCAGCGCTGGCTCCTCTGACCCCATGACTAGGTGGCCAAAGATCCAAGGCCAGTCTCGGCACTGACTTCAGGCGTGCATTCACGTCTGTGCCCTCTACCTATTGACAAAAAACCCCGCGAGCCTGGCCTGTATCTCAGTCTTCTCAGTTTCAAAAGTAGTGATCATGGAAAGTTTGAATTGACTATAGCAAGATTTCTTCCACTTCTGGGTTAGCCAATTAAATTGCTCCCCCTATATCCTAGGGGCAGAGACAAACTTACGAAATAAGCTACCTCAGATGTTCTCTTGGTTGTCCCCTGTTAGTGGTCTCTATCACGCATTGTTCCAGCAATAGGGTAAAAAAAAAAAAAAAAATGCATACTCAGGTAATGGCAGCCAGGTCTGGGATAGCCCTGGCTATTTCTTTCTTTTTTTTCTTTTTTAATGCTTTTTAAAAAAATTTTTTATTTATTTATTTGGTACAGGGTCTCCCTACAAAGCTCAGACTCATCGTGATCCTCCTGTCTCAGTTTCCCCAGCACTGGGATTACAGATATGAGCCACCAGGCCCGGTTTCGGTGGCTGGCACAGCCTGCCTGGGGTTCCAGGGCTGGCAGGGCATGTGGTACCAGGGATCAAACCCTTGCATTTGCCAAGCAGGTGCTTAGACCGCCAAACTGTCTCCCCAGCCCCAGCTCTGGCGATTTCAAATAAGCCCTTAAATGAAATCAGACACCTGACCTTGCAGAATCTCAGCAATAAAGGTGGCCGGTGTTCCCAAGTCCAAGCCTCCTTCGTTGTTTCACCTAAGTATCAGCTGTGGAACTGTGTGCGCTGTAAGAAAACTGGAGAATATACTACAAATCTGACAGGAGAGGAACTTAGAAGTCCTCCTTTCCACAAACTGCTTCTCTAGGGTCTGTCAACTCCCCTGCCATGTCACCTTCTTGTGTTCATCTCGCTGGATGGGAATGCCCTTGGGAGGGTGAGGCATGTCTCCAAATAAACAAAAGGTGTTCTGGTGGGCTTCCTACTTGTAACTGTTGAGGAGTACTGTGGGCTGCCACCACTCCTGATGGTCACAGCACTTTTCACTCATCACACCAGTAGCTTGTGTTGTTCACACAACTGGCCCAAGTGCAAAGTTCTGACGGCCTCCAGCTCCACTCCTCTCCCCTTGATTCTAACTCTGGCCTCTCATGCAACTGCACCCTGTTTCAGTCAAAGGCCTGATTTATTTCTTCTTGGTAGGTACTCTCGGATCCAGGGAATGCAATGTCCTTTTCTAAATGAGGCCCGGGTTTATCCCTCTGGCTTCCAATGTAAATTCTCCTCACGGATTGCAACCTGGGAATTTCATCCAACAAACATTTGACTGAATAGCTGGCCATATAAACTCCCGAGTTCCCTGAGAGTGCACACAAGGGTATTTTCAAAGTATCAGGGATGGAAGAAGATTGCTTGGTGAGCAGTGGTACAGCAGATGGGTAGGGGTGGGGAAAGAGAAGGTCACTTTCCAGCTGCAAGTCACCCAGTGAGTCCAGGCAAGACACTGGAGCAGTGCGGGCTGCGGTGAGGCTTGATGCCTGGCATGGGCTGGACCAGAGAGAGACCACTTGGAGTAAGTGCAGGGGAAGGACAGAGAGGAGTCCAGGAGATGCCCAGGTTAGCAGCCCAGATACCCGGATGCTCAGCTCTCCAGAGAGAGCATTTGCTCCCCCTGCCTTCTCTCCCTTCTGTGCCATCAGGCTCCAGTCCATCTAGCCAACCCCAGGATATTCACAGCTCTGACTCATAGCCTGCGCACGTCCTCTGTCTGTGACTCAGTTTCCCAGCCCATAGAGTGGGGCAATCACAGAATTTCCACATAAGCTTATAGTAAGAAAAAGCAACCCACGCTCAGGGCAGAGACAGCACCTCGATGTAACAAGCGCTGAAGAAATGCTTCCTGGGTACCGTCTTCACCATCACCTATGTCCTAACCTTCTCCCCGAACCTTGTGCCCACTTCCCCTCTCCGAGCTCTCTCCATGCTCCTGGGCCTTCTTCTCTAGACCTGGGAACATTGCTTCCTGTCATCTCAAGCCTCTTTTCCTTGGTACTTTCCAGACCCCCAAGCTTCTGCTGCCAAGGAGCGCTCTGCCGTAGGCTTTCACTCACTCCCTCCCACGGTAAGCTGAATTCAACTTGGAGATCACTCCTCAGCCCCACAACATCCCCGGCTCTGCATCCACAGCCTTCTCACCAGTTGGGCAGAAAGAAACAATACAATCAGGACTGCAACTCCCTGCCCTTGGGGGGCGCTGCCAACCCCCCAACGTGCTCCCTTGGAAGCCTGTGTATCTTATTCTGCTAAGTACTCACAGATGTCTGCCTGTTTCCCTCTATTACACGCCTTCCAAAAGAGGGAGGCTGCCCAGATACTTGTAAATATTTTAATCTCTCTCTTTCCTCCGCTCTGAATATCAAAAGAAGCAGGGGGTGAGTGAAGGGATGTTTTTCCTCCTTCAGGTAGAGTTTAGGTTGGCAAACCCTGCAAACAAGTTTATTCCATCCCCCAGGGGGATAGGAATGGTGGATGCGCTGACCAGGGAACCACATGGAGCTCTTAACCCCTTAGTGCTGATCTCTCCGGCTCCCCCAGGACTTAGAGAAATTAGATGGAACTAGAACCAGAGAGTTACCAGCAGCCTGGGGAGGGACCAGGCAGAGTCCAGCGTGGGCAGTTGGAGTCTAAATTGCTGTAAGATCCTCAGATCAGGAAACTGTCCCCAGGAGGACTGGAAAGGCTACCAGTGTCCTGATGTGAGAATGACAGAAGGACAAGAACCACGTACAAATGTACACGGCAGCCTTCGGCTGCTGGACAGCACACTTCAGAAGGTGTTACGTGAGAAGACACATCGTGTCAGGGAGCACAGTCTTTAAATTTTATATGTGTACAGGAAAATATTTACTACAGGGGATGTGGCACGTGAGACAGTGTCCTTCCAAGTTTCATGCTCTTTCTTTTTCTTTTCTTTTTTTTTTGGCAGAACCGGGGATTGAACTCAGGCCGTTGCACTTGCCAGGGAAGCACTTATTCCACTGAGCCATCTCCCCGGCCCCTCTTCCAAGTTTCAAGACTCAAATCCTGTCAGTCTATACATCCATGCAAAACCTGTGAAAAACAAACCGCCCACGGGCCAGCCAGATAGCTCAGCAAACTAAACTGCCTGCTTAGACAAGCGCAGGGACTGGGATTCAAACCCCAGCATGCAATGCTGGCCTCGCCCCTGGGGCACGCTGAGAAGGCCACTAAGACTAGGTGGGGTGGTGCATGTCCGTAATCCCAGC
>NW_004524798.1:841915-854462 GCF_000260255.1 Octodon degus | reverse complement strand
TGTACACCCTGTACTAAATATAAAATAATAATAATAATAATAATAATAATAATAATTATAACTGGTCAAATGAGTTAAGAGCCATAAAAGCCTTCAAAATCTTTGACTTAGAAATCCTACTTTTGGGGTAGAATCCTATGGAAATCAATCCAAACACAGAAAAAGGACATTTTCTACAGTGTTATGTATAACAAAAATGGAAAGATCCCACCTGCCCATCATAGGAGGAGAGTGAAAAAAATTCAAGGGATCTCCCTAAAGCCCCCCACCCTCAGGAACTGACTTGAGGAAGTGTACACTGTGGCCCTTGTAACAAAGTTGAGAAGTACATTACTTTAAAATTTGTGTATGCTGTGAACTTCATGGCAATGTGACAGTTTTAAAAATTGCATACACAAAGGGCGGGGGAGATTGCTCAGTGGAATAAGCACTTCCCTGGCAAGTGCAAGGGCCTGAGTTCAATCCCTGGTTCCGAAAAAAAAAAAATTGCATACACTAGCATTCAGTCCTTGGTGAACGATGATCGAGACAGTATATCTTTTGTAACGAGCAAAGTAAAATAGATTAAGAAATATATGTACTAATGTTTGTATTGTGAGGAGACCGTGTCTAGGTCTTTTTCTCATCCTTTCTGTTTTCCCTTGTTTTGTATTCTTCAAGAATTCTTTAAGGGAGTGTTTCCCTTTTAAAGTAGGAAAGAATCACCAAGCTTTCAAATTACAAAATCCGCCAGGAGTTTTTGCTTTAACACCTAAATGAGCTGTACTCAAGAGTTCTCTATCTAGAATTGTTCTTGTTTCGTGCAGAAGCCTGCTGGTGTTCAAATTCTGCCCCCACCCCAAGCGCGGCAGCCACCTTTGCTCCCTTAGAATGCCTGCGTTCCCTCGGCTTTCATCTCTAAGCAGGGGAGAGAGCTGGCGGGGCAGAAGCAATGGTAGTCCACTCTGCTAAATATAGACTGTTGTTCACCCAAGATGACCAGAGGAAGGAGGAGGAAATCTTCCCCGGGATGGCCTGATTCACCTAAAACGCTGCCTGCTCTTCACATGTGGTCCTGGGCAGGTCTTACAGGGGCTCTCTGGGCTAGCAGCCTGCAGAGTACAGATACAGGAGGACCACGGAAATGGGGCTGGGAACCATTCCCCTCGGGCCTGCAGGGTACCTTTCATGACAGCCTCTCCAAAACCACCTCCCAGCGTTTTAGCTCCTGCAAAAGAAAAAACCATGAGTCAGAATGGACCTATGCACAGCGCCTGGGATCCTGAAGGCACAGGGCTACTGTCAGGGAGCAAGTGGGTGCCCGAGGTCCCGGCAGCCAACTCGAGCCCCTGCACCAACTTCCGGGTGAAGGCTGCAGCAACCTGGGAGAGCCAATCACAAGTCTCCCCAGAGCCCCAGGGACAGGGCGCTCCCGAGAGGGCGAGCAGTGACTGCTTAAAGGATACGTTATTTGCATCCTGCAGGACACAGCTCTTCTTTTTATTAAAGCTGTCCTGTTTATGAAACTGGAAAGGATTAGCTGTTAAACACATAAGGCAAAAAGGGAAAGGGCGCCATCCTTCACCTCCTCGGTTTTGTTCAAGGCGGCTCTGGTTTGGCAGCTTCTGGGCAGCTTCTTGGAGGGACCTGGGTCTTAGAACCTTCCGGACTTCCTGCCTGTACCTCTTCTGCTCCCAGACACCCACATCTCTCCTCATTTACCTTTCATTTACAAATAAAAGGAGAGGGGACTCGGTTTTTCATTTCAAAGTATAATAAACCCCAGATACCATTGTCCTGGATTCAATGCCTATTGACTCATAGCCGATCTTGTTTCACCTGCATCCCACCCATTTCCTCCTTGCCCACCAATTATTTGAAAGCAAATCCCAAACATAACGTCATTTCATCTATTAACAGTTCACTATAGGGGCCGGGGAGATGGCTCAGTAGCTTAAGTGCTTGCCTGGCAAGTGCAAGGGCCTGAATTCAATCCCCAGTTCCGGAAAAAAAAAAAAAAAAAAAAAAAGAGTTCACTATAAATAAATCCAAAGATTGTCTTTTTTAAAGCACTGTCACCGTACCACATTCAACCTAAACAAAATTAACAGTAATTCTTACGTATCATCCAACACCCAAGCAGTTAAACAACTTTTCCTGGCTGCTTCTTAAGATCCAAATAATATCTTTATAATTGTGATTGATTGTTACACCTTAAAACAAAGAGCTAAACCAGACACGGTGGTGCATGCCCATAATCCCAACGCATGAGAGCCTGAGGCAGGAGGATTGATGCAAGTTCAAGACCAGCCTGGGCTACAGAATGAGCTCAAACCCAGCCTGAACTGCACAGCGAGACCGTTTCAAAAAGACAAAAGTAAAAGGACAAAGAGCTGAATCTGTGATGGATGCCATGAAATCCCTCTGGACCCACCAGAACCCCTTCACCAGCCCCCGACCCCGCACCCACCTCTGTGTACTCTGCCACTACTGGGGTGCTGATATTTTTCAGATGATTAATTCTGGAGCAGGGTGTGGTAGTGCAGACCCATAATCCCAGCACTCCTGGAGGATGAAGCAGGATGATGGAAAGTTCAAACCCAGCACTAAAAAGAGAAAGAGGAGTGAGAAGGGAAGGGAGTGGGGAGGGCGATTCTGGTCACCCAGCTGCCCCACTCTGGGGATAGCGTACTTTCCTCCAGGCAGCCATAGCCAACACCTGATGTATTGCAGAGTAAAGAGGCCCAGCTCCTTTGATTCAATGCAGTAAACTCTGCGGTCTAATTTGGACCCCAGAGCTGCCCTAGGCTGCAGCTGGTGTCTGAAATCTGGCTTCATCCCCTTCCCCACCCTGTTTTCCCATCCTGCAGATTCTCCTGAGATCAGTGAGGAATCTCTTGTGCCAGAATCCTGGGCCCAGGCTGTCCTTCCAGTGGGCTCCCACATGAAGCCAGAAGCTAAACAGCACCTAAAGTGTCACCTTATGGCTCAGAATACTGCTCAAAACAGGTCCCTCCCCAGATGCCACCCTTGTCTCCTTAGTCTCCACTCTCCAAACTCCAAAACCTGGGATGCTGAAAATTAAAACAACTTTACATTTGAATATCTATGCTGTTGCCAAAAGATCAAAGTTTTTATTGGCTGAACAAAATTTGAATTCACACCAAGAGCCTGTTGTAGTGGATTTCTAACAGGTGGCCAACTTGTTACACCCAACTGAAGTAAACTATCATAGTGCTGGGTGTGGGAGGCCCACCTGAGGATTGCTGCCAGCAGCATAAAGGCAGAACAGGAGAAGCTGCCAGAATACTGTTAGGGATGCTGCTTGAAGAAGCTGTTGGAAGCTGCTAGTTCTCTTGGGCTGTTCTGCTGGAGGACCTTGTCGGGCTGGCTTTCTCCCAGGAACTCTGGAGCATCGCTTCCTGGCTCCAGAGGGGAAGATGGTGCACTGCTCAGCCTCATGGAGAAGCTTGTCATCGTGCTGGCTTTCCTGAAGGGAACTCGGCTGTCCTTGTCGCTGGAGGAGCTCAGGACCTCACTGTTGCTTAAGATGGCTGTGGTACCTTTGAGGGAGCTCTGGTGCTTACCTTGACTGTTGCTTCCCAGCTCCAGTTCAGATCCCTCAGCCTGCTAGCACAGATCCTTCATCTCACTGGCACAGACTTCCTAGCTTCCATCGCTGACCTTTGGGCCTTTCCAACACAGTTCCATGAAGCGGGCCTCCCTCCATGGGACTTTTTTGTGGGCTCTAGGTCTCCAGCTGGACTTGTGGAAGGCAGCAATATGAGCCCTAGGCTCTCAGCTGGATTCATTAGTATTTAGTGTGTGGATAAATTTCCTGCACTTGCAGTATTTAATTCTTGGGTGATTCATTATAAAATACTATTACAAAATGTGTCCTGTACTGTATTGTTCACCTTACCAAAACCCTGCACCACGACACTTGTTTAAAATAAAATTTCAAAATTTTACCCCAAAACTGACCTAAAGCAATTTTCCACAAATAATTCAGTCCAATACTTGAGACTTTACAGTTCCTCCGTGCAGAGGCTCAGCACCCCTACCCCCAGCCTCTGTCTCTTCCACCCTGGTCCCTCTCCCCACAAGGCGGAGGGAGGTTGCCATGGTGACAGTAGGTGAGGGCTCTTTGGGATGGCTCAGCTCAGAGTAAAGGGTCCCTCCTCCTCCACACCCCTGCTCGACTGAGACGCAGGGAGGGGAGAAGCAAATGGCATTCTCCCGGGTCCCTCAGCCAGATATTTAACTGGCTTAGCCTCCGAGAGGTGAAGAAAGCTCTCAAAGCTTCGCGACGCCCCCGAGCTGACTCCGGCTGCGACCTGCGACCGACGCGCAGAGGTGCACAGGCCTCAGCGACAAGGAGCCTGGCCCAGACCGACAAGCGAGCGCACCGGCGACAGCGGTCCATAGGGAGTCGGCTGGGACCGAGTGGCTCTAATTAATTTATTATTGGAGTTCACTGGTAGAAAGGAAGGGTCACTACATATGAAAATGCCTCTGTTTTTATCCCAGGATCTAAACTCACTTAATCTAGGAAATGAAAGCCTCTCACTTCTGTTTAATTAGCTCATTTGGATAGAAGAGAAGCCAGGGAGGGACAAATAGGCCCAAGCGGGAACTTGCTGGCTGGATCCTTCCTCTCCTCTTAACAGGGAGGCCCTACTGAACTCTGCTCCATCCTCTTGCCCCATTATTAATGCTTGTAATTATGGATGTAGGCTGTGCTCGTTATAACAAGCCAAACAGGACAGGCTTTGTACATTAATGTCTCTCCTCCTCGCGCACCAATCCCAGTCGCACCAGGTAATCACAGGGATCAGCCTGGATTTGAAGCCCTCCACATTGTGTCTTTCTGGGCGACCTTTCGATCCCGTACCACCGTTTCCCATTGTGCCTCCCCCTCGCCCTCACACTGTGTTGTGGCCCTTGGCGCTTGCTTTTTGCTTGCGAAACTCTGACCCCATGGCTTCATGGAGAATCCTCCACAAAGTCTAATTCACGCTTCTAATGAGTCCAATTCATCCTTCCATGTCCCCATAATATTCACATATATGTAATTCACATACTCATAAGTCAGATTCCACCCAGTACTGGGACCAATCCTGCTATAAATAATTGTTTGAGGGGCTGGAGAGATGGCTCAGTGGTCTAAAGCACCTACTTGGAACAAGCTTGGCAAAGCACAGGGCTGGCAGTTCAATCCCCCAGCGCACCACATGACAGCCAGCCGTGCCCCCTGGTGGGCTGAGCTGGCCACACACACACACACACACACACACACACAATAAATAAATAAATGTTAAAAAAAAATTTAAAAAAAATAAAAAATAATTGTTTGAGTGGTGTGTGTGTGAGAGAGATAGAGACAGAGACAGAGACACAGAGAGACAGACACAGAGAGATAACTATATATTGATGCCATTATTTCTGTAGAATACATTCCCCAAATTGGAGTGGCTAGACTAAAACATGAGTTCCTTTTTAATTCTAATGGTTACCTTTAGACTAAGGTTACCATTCCCCAAAAGGGTTTAGCAATTCACACACCTATTGGCAATGTAAAAGAATCCCCGGTTACACACACACACACACACACACACACACACACACACACAGAGTCACACACACCAGCACTAGATGCTATCATTCTTTCATTCCTGTCTATCAGATGAGTGCAAATGGGTTCGTCTTTGTTTTTTGTCACATTTCCCTTCCTACACAGCCCTGGGTGGCTTTCATGTGCTTATCAGCCATTTGTAAATTCTCTCATCTGTAAAATGTTTGAATTAGCCCTTCCACGGGAGTGCATGCTTAGAATCCCAGCACTCTTGGGAAGATTGCAAGTTGCAGCCCAGCCTGGGAAACTTAGTGAGAAGACCCTACATCAAAATAAAAAAATAGGGGCTAGGGAGATGGCTCAAGTAGAATAAGCACTTTCCTGGCAAGCGCAAGGGCCTGAGTTCAATCCCTGGTTCTGCAAATAAATAAATAAAAAATAAATAAAAAGGGCTGGGGATGTAACTTAGCACTGAGGCCCTGGGTTCAAGACCCAGAACTGAGAACATAAACTATGCCCTTCATCCATTTTTTTCTTAACAGTTTATATATTAGGGATATTTTTATCTGTCATACTTTTATCATTAGTCCTTGACCTAGTGAGACTTCATCATTGAGGCCCTTCCTGCCAGCTGTACTTGGAAATGTCCACCTTCATCACTTTTGCCAACTTAATGGACAAATATGTAGAACTAGAAAAAAGCACATAATCACCACAGAACAGAGCGGAGGCTAAAGTAACCAGAGCAGAGGATTTATGCTGGGAGGGTGACAGCAGCCTGGGTGACAGCACTGAGTGTCTATACTACTCTTTTCCCCTCTCCACATCAATTTCTGTATTGTGTTCTGGTAGGAGCACTTAACTTGAGATGTACACTCGTAGCACATTTTTAAGTGCACAATATATTCGTATTCAACGTGGGTGTAACGTTGTACAGCGACTCCTCAGAGCTCATCCATTGTGCCTGACCTGCAATCCTCGTATCAGGTGGAGAGAGAGGAGAAGAGCGGGGCCTTTCCAGAACTCATTCTCTTTCTCTGCTTTAAATGGCCTCCTCCTCTTAAAAGAGAGCCCTTCTCCACATCGCTTTATCTAGCTCACTCCTCCTCAGCCTTCAAAGCTCAGCTCACACATCTTCCCCTGGCAGACGCTGTTCTCCACCTGCCGCCAGCTGACCCAGAGGCC
The DNA here is from genome assembly GCF_000260255.1 of Octodon degus. Taxonomy (NCBI): domain Eukaryota; kingdom Metazoa; phylum Chordata; class Mammalia; order Rodentia; family Octodontidae; genus Octodon; species Octodon degus. The sequence goes on along the minus strand of NW_004524798.1, from coordinate 847,723 downwards.
CCTCCTGTGCAGGACACCCCTTAGGTCCTCTGAGGCACTTCCCCATCCAGAGGGTCTCGTGCTTTCAGGAGTGCTCTGTTTATTCCAAGAGGGACCTGAGCAATTTTCTTCAGCACCAGCTTGCCAGGTGCTGAGGAAGGGACACAAGAATTGCAACCTGCGGTCTCTGATCGGAAGTGATTGGAAACTAGCCACAACATGCGCGTGGGCTGGAATTGGGACGGCAGCACATCGAAGCAGTGATGTTGCAGTGGAGTATCATATGAAGGAGACTAGACGTGTTCTAAAAGCCCCGGGTGCAGGGGGTGCAGGGAAGAGTGATGGGGGATGTGCGAGTCTATCTGGGGTTGGGGCTGAGGGTAGGAAGAAGCAAGGCAGCCGTGGGGGTGGGGATGGGCAAAGACGAGGGTCCTGGAGGAGCCAGGGGGAGACGAGGAACAGGGTGCTAGGTAATGTGACCAGAGCAGAGAGTCGGCTGGGAAGGGGAGGGAGACCCAGCCAGACAGCATAGAGCTTCTAGAAAAGAACTACTGGCTTATATATTACTTCGGGCCACCTCCCCAGATCCTGCCAGTGGACTGTGCACTCTGCCATGTCTATGAAGATGTGCTCAGGGGCTGAGGATACAGCTCAGCAGCAGAAGTGCCTGCCTGGCAAGTGCAAGGTCCTGAGTTTGATGGTACAAAAAGAAAGAAGAAAAAGAAGAAGGTGTGTTCCTGTGTCTTACTAAATTTTGAGCTCTGAATTATCTGGATTTTCCTGTGAGCCCACTGTCACTGTATAGATCCTGGAAAGGTCAACAGAGGCAGGCAGCAGGAGATACCACGATGGAAGGATGTGATGATGGAAGGGGTCAGAGTGACGCACGCAGCGTGACAAGGATGTAGGCTTTGAAAGCGGAGAAGAGAGGCCACCAGCCAAGGGTGGGAGTGCTCCTCTGGGAGCAGCCAAACGCAGAGAACCAGATCTTCCTCCACAACTTCCAGGAAGAACACAGCCCTGCCAATATCTGAGCCCAGCAAGCCCACCTTCAGACTCCTGACTTACAGAACCGCAAGAAAATAAATTTATCTTTTTCACTACATCAGAGGCCGTGTGTTTACAGCAGCAGGAAACTCATATTGGTGAGACCTCTGCAGATCTGTGCTTCATGTGCGTGCGCACCCATGTGTCACCTGGCTTTGGTTTCTCAGTCAATGCCTGCTTGATGAAATTGGGGGCCAGGGAGATAGTTGAGTGCAATAAGTGCTTGCCTGGCAAGTGCAAGGTCCTGAGTTCGATTCTCAGTACCACAAAAAAAAAAAAAAAGTTTGTTAGATTAGATTACCTCATGAGCTGCTAGGGTCTCAACATCCCTCCCAGACAACAAAACTAAAGTTCTAGCTGCCTCTGTGCGCTCATCGCCACAGAACAAGCTCAACACAGCTTGTTCTCTAGCATAGCCCTTGCTTTGGCAATTATAAGTAACACCAGAGCCAAGATCTTGCATCTTTTGGAAGCAATTTGCTTGCACTTTTCTCATGAGTCTTCCTCACTCATCTAGCTCATTTTCTCATCCCAGCATTGCCACAGATTGCCCCAACCGCCCAGGATACAAGTACCCCACCCCAGCCTCACTCTCAGCCTCCTGGCATGTTAAGTATGTTCCTGACCCAGTACCCACTGTGAGAGCTCTGGCCACCCAGACCCAAGCAGGGCCTGCTCCAAGGAGCAGAAATCCTGGACATTGTGCTCATGCAGGCAGGAGCAACTTGCTCCCGGTATGGCTGCAGGGAACATTCCTGAGGGCCCATGCTGGGGGGCGGGGGGGGGGGGGGGGGGGGGGACTGACACATCCCCGGCTTATTCTATCAGCAACAGCAGTAAGAGAGGTTTTTATTTAAAGAATTAGAAGAGATGGCCTGCCAGTGTTTAGGAAGCTGGTAATTTTCCAGTGTTCCCAAATAGGTAGCCTGGGAATTGTCACTGACTGACCCACAGGGAAAGGCTGGTTTATTTAAAGGTCTGATTATGGTTTTTTTTTCCTCCTTGGCAATACTGCAGTAGAGGGTTCTTTTTGTTTTGTTTTGTTTTGTTCGGTTTGGGGTTTTTTGTTGTTGTTGGAATTTTGAGGTTTTGTTTGGTTTTTGTTTGGTTTTTAATGAGTCCCTTGTTGGCTGCGCTAATAAGAACATCCTACAAGCAAGAACATGATCAGTGATGATCCCACCTGCTCCCAGTCTGCCTTCAGAGACAGACCGAAGGGTTTAGCTTCCCTCAGAACTACCTTCCTGTTTCAAAAAATCAGCTTTGCTTGCCTAGGCTTCCTCGCTCACAGAATTCTCCTGCTTGGGGGTAAGAGGTGCTGTTCAAGCGGGGAGAGGGGGCCAGGTAGGAGTAGGGCCCACAGGGCTTTTGGAAGAGTCTGGAAGCAGAGGCTCCTGGGAGACAGTCCCTTGCTGCTCTGGGCTCTGTACTCTAGCAGTCTGGTGTCCTTTCCTTCTTCCTTTCTCTTTCTTTTTCCCTTTCCCTCCTCGTCTTTTCTCTTCCCTCACTCTTCTCCCCTCCCAGTCTGATGCTTCCATGGGAAACTGGACCAATAAAGTCTAGGCCTCACTACAGAGAACCGTTCTTCTGTACCCAGGCAGTCCGAGACTCTGGCAGGGATTCTGACAGGCCTAAAGGTCACTCTTTTTGCCTGCACATATTTGATCCAAAGAACCAAAAAAGCTGTTGAATTGTGGAGATCTTCACTGTGGTCCAGGCTCTTCTGTGAAGTCCCTCTGTGACTTGGGGCCTGGGCCTCAGGCTCTTGCTCTGGAAAATAGCCCAACAATCCTGCTTCCCAGGGAGTAAGCCTTGCCTGTGCCTCAGGGGGAAAAGGCCACAAATATTTATAAATCTATCTCTGAGGTGGCCGCTCAAACAGCTAACCATACAAAGTCTGACCCAGCCTAGGTCCCGGCCCTCCGGGAGGCCTACTTCCTCCTGAGGCCTCCCACCCAGGCAGGGATGCACAGGGGCTGGTAGGCCTCCTACCTCCTGGTGAGGCCCCAGGCAACTCCACCGCCCATGGATTTCCTTTGGCACTTTGAGGCTCCCCCCTGAGGCTTCATGAGGCCACAGCAGGAAATGAGGAACATATTTTTAAATCAGAAGGGGAAGCAATGTCTTTGTGTCAGATAAGTGGCCTGGATCCAGGGCTGAGAGACTGTGGCGCATTTCTCCTTGCAGACAGCAGGTGCTCTTCGAGATGTGGTTATGGCAACAAAATAAATGATGGATAATTGCTTTTGTGACAACTTGCCAATTAAATTAGACTCAGCAGAATAACATAATGACAATTTGTTATGCTCCGGTGGGCACTAACATACCAATCATAATTAAATGCTATGACTGAAATAGAATACCACTCAACGCAGGAATATATAACCCCAATTCCCTCTCCGCGAAACATTATAGGTTGAGGCTTGATTTTAATTTCGGGAAGATAATGGCATTAGCGCATATCTGAGCGGGTCTGTGGAGAGGCCTGTGGTGAGAGGAGCTGGGCCTGAGAGCAGGATAGACCTAAGGAGGAAACGCCCCAGGGCTGACGAGCAAGCTCTGGGGAAGGGCTGACGAGCAAGCTCTGGGGAAGGGCTGAGGCGCCCTGTGGCGAGAGCAGTGACTCCTGCGCTGTGGCTACAGCCTGCTTCTGTCCTGGGAGCTTGGGAGGCAGAGGACAAATTTGCCAATGGCCCTCAGAGTAACATGGCGGCTCTAAGGCCCACATCTTTGACTGGTAAGGAGGGGCTTAAGCCTATTTTCCCAGGCCTGTGTGGCGTCCCCTCCACTCTTAGCACACTTTCTTATCACTTCCCTTATCAAGGGGAGGAAGCAGCAGCCTCAAAGACAAGAAACCTATTCAGAATCACAAGTGGTCAATCACACCCCTGAGTGACTGCCTTGTACTATTTGTTTTCTTAATACTGGGAATAGAACTCAGGACCTGGCACTTGCCAGGCAGCCGCTTGCACCAAGGAGCTATGTCCCTGGCCCTAGAGTGACAGCTTCAAAGCCCCTTCATCTGGGTTCCTCCCAAGTCCTTTCCCGCACACCCTTGGAGCAGTTGTGTCAGTGAACATCTGAGAAGGAAATGCCAGGCGGAAGCATAGGAGGAGGAGAAGGAGAAAGGAGGAAAAGTGAGAGCAGAAGGCCAGTAAGGGGTCCAGACTCCCTGCCTGCTCCTGCCAGCCCTCCCTGTTCACAGAGGATTGGGCCCGGGAACAGCTGGTCCAAGGGAGGCTGATCAAATTTCTCCCCTGGAAAGTGAAACTGAGCTGCTAAGCCAGTCTATAAAGTGGTCATAAATGTGCATTGATTTACAAGAGCGACTCTTACGTTCCCGCCCGCACAGCGAGCCAAGCACATGCAGGCTATAGCTCAGCTGCCAAACACTCAGCTGAGTAACCTAGGCGTCGATGGTGTGCTCAAATTCTAATATCTTCACTGATGGGTCCGTCTCCAACCAGGCCACAAGAGGCTAGGGGAGCTTCAAAATCAAATAACAATATTGTTTTCTGTTTTTAAAGTTTAGAGAAAGGTTCTGTTCAGACAAAAAGCATGGTAGAGCTTTCTTACTTTTTCCTCCTAAAGCTCTTCTGTGTAGGAGGCTGGCGAGGTAGCTCAGTGGTAGAACTCTTGCTCAGCATGATGGGGGCCTGGGGTTCAGTCCCCAGCACCACAAACCAAATCACCCAATACTGATGTACTTAAGTAGAGACTCAGTCTGCTCCATCCCAGTCCCTGTGGGTGTTGTAGGTAGCTGAATTAGATAGAACTATTATATGCAGTCAGACAGGGCCAGGCCCTCAAGGAGACAAGATGGAAGATAAGGTGACTTTCAACTTGGAAGAGACAGACACTCCCATGGGCCAGACCTCAAGACAAAAGAGGAAACACAGCTACATACTTCCCTAGGGATGGGGCATCAAGGATTGATATTCTAAATAGCTATCAATCACCCTGAAAGAGCCCCAATGAGTCACTAGCCCAATCTCCAACAGGAAGAAATCCCGTCCCGTAGTTATGCCTGCCTGCTACGTGCTCACTTCTTCATTTGGCCCTGGACCCCATCAATTTTACCTGAGCAATGGTGCTTGTTACCTCATTGGTTGACCATAGTTTTGTCCCACCTCATGCCCACCTAAGCGAGTTCCCATGTCTTCTCCAGCACCCTAGACCCACCTCACTGCTTGGTTTTCCTCTATAAAAGTCCCTGGAAGAGACAGCTTCCTGGAGACCACTCACTTGGGACCCCTCCTGTCCCTCTCTCAGACAGAAGCTTTCTTTCCCTCAATAAATATATTCTGCTCATAACCTCCCATTGTTCCTAAAATTCATTCTTTGATTTTAGAGAACATGAACTCGTCCCAGGTCCCTTTTAGGTTAGGAGATCAGTTTTTCTCCCTCTGTCATTTGGAGGTTTCCTGTATCATGGGAACCTCTGGCAGCCACCTGGTGTGAACCATTTGAGCCTCTCTTCTCCTATGGGCATCGGTCTTTATATGTGAAGGCAGATCCAGTGTACTAAGGATAAACCATCAGATACTTGGGACTTACTTCAGAATAATCCATGGTAGAAAAGCAAAAGAAATGGGATGGAAAAAGATTACCTGAAAGTTGAAATTTATTATAACCAAGAGACAGGAATATAGAGGTTTATTACACTATACTTTTTCCTTTTTTTGGTTCTTGAGGTCAAACTCATGAATGCTAGGCAAGCATTCTACCACTGAGCTACGTTGTTGATCAATACCCTTTACTTTTACATATTTAAATTTTGGG
>NW_004524798.1:840221-841165 GCF_000260255.1 Octodon degus | reverse complement strand
TAGGTGCTTTAGACCACTGAGCCATCTCACCAGCCCAATAGCTTAATTTTTTAAACATTATTTTATTCATTTTACTCTAACTTTTAAAAAATTGACTTTTTTTGTCCTTTTTGGGACAGCTTTAGCTATACAGTTTACACTGGCTTTAAACTCATTTTGTTGCCCAGTCTGGCCTTGAACTCACGGGGCTCTTCCTGCCTCAGCCTCTGGAGTGCTAGGATTATAGGTGTGCACCACCACACCTAGATAAAAATGGACTTTTGACTCTCATGTTATCCATTTATTTACTTTTTTGAGCTAACACCTTAACTGAAGGTGTAGCTCAGTAGTAGCGTGCTTGCGCATTACGTACAAGGTCCTCGGTTCAGTCTCACACTGCGAGAAATAGCTTGTTACATCTCTTCTCTCTTGAAAGGAGAATTCTACATAAAAAGTCCTAAATGTATTATTCCTGGGCAAATATCCTATATCTGTATCCTTCCAAACACTGAGTATTAACAATCTCTTTAATTTTTGTCAATTTTGATAGAGAAAATATATCTCATTTTACTTCTGTGTTTTTAAATAATTGCTAGGATTAATCCTTGTTTTGTGGTTTATATATCATAAGATGTACTTTCTTGATGAATTACCCATGTATCACGCTTGCTCAGTTATCGATGGTATTTCTTTTTCATTACTAGTGTGTATATTACAGATGTTAACTTTCTGTCAAGTATATATGTTTAAAGTATTTTCTTTCAGGGTTTAACTTTTTTTTTTTTTTTTGCAGTACCGGGATTGAACTCAGGACCTTGCACTTGCCAGGCAAGCACTTATTCTACTGAGCTATCTACCCCCACCCACAGTTTAACTTTTGATTGTTGTTATTTTGAGACAGTGTCTCAATATATAATTCAGACTGACCTTGAACACACTACATAGCCAGGCTGGGCTTGAGTTTA
>NW_004524798.1:835022-839127 GCF_000260255.1 Octodon degus | reverse complement strand
CTCCAAGTCTGAGTCCTGTTGGCCCAGAGGTTGTTTCTCTGGTCTTCCAGCCACATCTTGTTCTATAAGCCATTCCCTTATGCAGTTGAGAAGTAGCGTCTGATTCCTCTCAATGAAGACCACTAGTAGGGCCAGAATTAGACACTGTTTTGATGTCATGGATCAGGGAAACTCAGGAATCTTAAGATGCTAACTGTCCCTTCTTTTGACTTAACCTCTATAACCCAAAAAATGGGGAAGTGTCTATGGCTTAGAAAAACTGTCATAGATTAATTGGAAGCTTAGGCAAGGGGCTTTGTTTTTTGTTTTTGTCTTTGTTTTGTTTTTTTCTGTATTTTAGGGAAGGGTCTATAGGGTGTTCAGGGTCTCACTACTAGATCAGACTCAGTGATCTGCCTGTTTAAAGCCTCCCAACAGCTGAGATTACAGGAGCACACCACCATGCCCAATCTCAATTGCCATCTCAGTGTGTCCCGGATGTGGGGCTGGCAGGGCAGGCCTGGAGATCAAACCCCTGGCCCCTGCGCCTGCTTAGAGGTGCTTTAACTCACTGAGCTACTTGGCTGGCCCTTGTTTTTTAAGCACTGTCAACAGGCAATACCTTTCCCTAGCATCCATCCTTCCCTGAGCCCCAAAAAGAAATATTCTAGAGCTATATTGACCAAGATTCCACCAGTTCTAGATACCATCCCCATAGTGACCAGAGGGTTTTTCAGGGTCAGCTCATTGTCTGCCATTTCCTGAAATTCAGTCTCTAGAGCTGTTTGACAGGGCCAGGACAAGGGGGAAGCAAGAGCAGGGAGCCAAGCCAGCTACAGTCCTGGCCACACCATCAGGACTGGGGCAAACTCACAGTGAGAAGGCAGTGTATCTGGGTAGCTGGAAGGCTGCTGGGTGGATACTGCCACCCGCACGGCCATCCCTCTGTGAGTGTGGGCTGCTGAGGGTGCAGGGCTTCTTCCCTCACTGGAAACTACTTTATCCAAACTACCACCTTTCCTAGAGGGTGGCATAGCTGGCCAATGATGGACTGACAAAGCTGGGTATGGGTGACGTATGCCTGTAATCCCAGCACTCTAGAAGGCTGAGGCTGAAGGATGGCAAGTTTGAGTCCTGCCTGGACAATTTAGCAAGACCCTGTCTCAAAATAAAAAATAGTAATCAAAATGTAAAAGGATTGGGGATGTAGCTCAGTGCAGAGGCTCTGGGTTTGATAGATAGACAGATGGATGGTTTATAGAAATATAGATGATAGAGAGATAGATGATAGGTGATAGATCATATTCTGGTTTGGAGTTTTTGCCAGGGCAACAATACAATACAGAACACATTTTATAAGATTATTTTATAATCACCCAGAGAATCATATACAAAGAGTACAGGAAATCTGTCCACACGTTGAAGACCAAAGAATCCAGCTGAGGGCCTGGATCCTAATAACCTGCATGAGTCCAGCTGAAAGTCTAGAGCCTATAACACTGCCTCTCACAAGTCCAATTAGAGGCCTAGAGCCCATGATAATGTTTCATACAGGCCTGCTTCACAGATCTATGCTGGAAAGGCCCAAAGGTCAGTGGCAGAAGCTAGGAGGACTATGCCAGCAGGATGAAGGATCTGTGCTGGCAGGCTGAGGGATCTGATCTGGAGCCAGGAAGCAACACTCAAGGTAAATACCAGAGCTTCCCTGAAAAGTACCACAGCCATCGTCAGCCACGGTGAGGTCCCGAGCTCCTCCAGCAATGAGGAAAGCTGAGTTCCCATCAGGAAAGCCAACGTGACAAGCTCCCCCACAAGGATGAGCAGTGCACCACCTCCCCCTCCAGAGCCAAGGAATGATGCTCAAGGTGAGGACCAGAGCTCTCCCAAAATGAACTACAGACATTCTCAGTGACAGCAAGGTCCCAAGCCTCTCCTCCCAAACAGCCAAGTTCAATAGGAAAGCCAGCATGACAAGGTCCCTCAGCAGAATAGCCCAAGAGAACCAGCAGCTTCCAACAGCAACAGCTTCTCCAAGCAGCTCCCCTGGCAGCTTCTCAATAGCTTCTCCAGTTCTGCCCCCTATGCCGCTGGCGACAATCCTCAGGAGGGCCTCCCACACCCAGCACCACACTTGTTCAATTCAGCTGGGTGTAACAAGCTGACCACCAGTTGGCAATCCAATACAGATAGATAGATAGATAGATAGATAGATAGATAGATAGATAGATAGATAGATGATAGATAGATAGATAGAAAGATAGGATAGACAGATAGCTGGCTGATGGGGGTGGGGGTGCAAAGGCCCAGGACCCATAGCTGAGAACAATTATGCAAGGCCATCTCAGTCTTCGACTCATTACCCTGAGACCAAGCCTGCCTTTCTCAGCCCCTTCCAGACATATCTCCCAAGAACAGATTCACGTTGTGCAGGCAGCTCTCAGCTCTCCAACTCTGTCCTCAGGAAGCTCTACCTCAGATTGTTGTAGGCAGCCGAGTTAGATAGAAATATTATAGGCAGTTAGACAGGGCCAGGCCCTCAAGAATACAAGATGGAAGACAAGGTGACTTTGCAACTTGGAAGAGACAGACACTCCCATATGGGCCACACCTGAAGACCAAGACAAGAAGAGGAAGCACAGCTACATACTTCTCTAGGGATGGGCATTAGGGATTGATATTCTAAATAGTATCAATCAACTTGAAAGAGCCCAACTGAGTCACTAGCCCAACCCCCAACAGGAAGAGACCTCGTTCCGTATTCATGCCCTCTTGCTACGTTACTCTTTTTCCCATTCGATACTGGATTTAATCAGTTTTACCTGAGCAATGGTGCTTGTGATCTCATTGGTTGACCATAGTTTTGTCCCACCTCATGTCCAACTGAGTTCCCACGTCTTCTCCACCACCTTAGACCCACCTCACCACATGGTTTTCCTCTATAAAAGTCCCTGGAAGAGACAATTTGGGGGGGGGGTGGAACTACCCACTCGGACCTCCTTCCTGTCTCTCTCTCTCTTGGACAGGAGCTTTCTTTCTCTCAATAAATATATTCTGCTCATAACCTCCGTTTGTTCCTAAAATTCATTCTTCAGTTTTAGAGAACACGAACTCGTGCAGGTCAGTTCCAGAGATTGTTTTTCCCTATGTCATTTGAAGGTTCCCTATATTGTTTGGCAGTCACCCACCCAAGACCAGTTTTTCTCCCTGTATCAAGATGACCCCCAAGCTTAAGACTAAATACCAGGAACCCCATGATGTCTCAGTCCCCTGGCTCAAAGGCCCCCAACAGCTGCACAGCGATCTGCTGATCAACACCCCAGCCTCACGCGGATCCTCAAGTTGGCTGCCTGCAAACTGGCTCATCTTGTAGAGTTGATGAGCATCAACCAGCAGGAGAATCAGCTGTCCCACACTCCATTGCTTCCACACTTGAAACCAAATGACTAGGGAGAATTTTAAAGTCACAGTACAGCCTTCAGGAAGACAAGGACAAACCCGGGACCTCTGCTAGGGAACAGGACCGAGCCTGTCCTTCTGAAATGATGACGCAGGGCTATTATGCATTTATGAGGCCCATAAGGGATTCAGTGTGGTACAGAAGTATTTTTAGTAAACGAGAGAAAAATGTAGAAAACTGGCTGATTGATTGACAGACAGCCCAATTTTTAATCTGGACATCTTTAATAAATTCTGCAATGCAGGATTATCCATCTTTATCTCACCAGGATTTTTATCCTTCACAAGGAGATGGCCTTGATTTTAGAGGCCAGAATAAGTGGCTTCTTTATCAAAAGGCTCACGGTAACCACCCAAGCCCAGTAGCTCCGAGTCTGCCCCCAGGAGCCAAATTTTATTGGCTTTCCACCGTAAGAGTTTTTCTGCCTAGTTACACGTAGGAAAGCAGTTGCTTTTTTATGAGGCCTTTCTGGATTTAAATGCAAGCGAAACAAAAATGCCAGTTGCAAGTAGATAAAGTCATGCCCTTGTTCCAAGAGCTAAAGTCACAGTGCCAAGCCTCACGTGTTGAGAGGATGCTCCGTTCCGCCTATCAGGAGCTCCCCCTGCTCCTGACAGCTGCTGGAGCAGGGCAGCGCCATATCATCTCTGTGTTGCAAGCGAGCAAACG
>NW_004524798.1:831601-834377 GCF_000260255.1 Octodon degus | reverse complement strand
TTCATTTATTTATTTATTTATTTTTGGATTTTAGGGGGAAGGGTCTACAGGGTGTTCAGGATCTCACTACTAGATCAGACTCGTAGTGATCTGCCTGTTTACAGCCTCCCAAGAGCTGGGATTACAGGCATGGGCCACCATGCCAAGTCACAATTGCTGTCTCAGCGCACCCGGAGGGAGGGGCCGGCACAGCAGGCCAGGGGATCAAACCTCCAGCCCCTGTGCCTGCTTGCAGGCACTTTAACCCGCTGAGCTATTTGGCTGGACCTCATTTATGTATTTGGTACAGGGTCTCACTACACAACTTGGATTCGTAGTGATTCTCCTGTTTTCAGCCTCCCCAGCCGAAAACAGGATTACAGGCATGCACCACCACACCCGGATTTATAATTTTTCAAAGAGTCACAAACCAGTCAAAAGGAAATCCTAAGTATGACTTTTTTCTGTTCATGATTAACATATTGAGGCTAGGACAGCTCACAGTGTCACTGGCCTAATTCTAAGCCTAGAGATTTTCATACTGGATTCTGCTGTCCAGAACTATTTCTTCTTTGGGGTGGTAAAATGGGAGGTAGCTGTATATGTGTTCTGTAATTATTTTTAAAGATTGTTTCCTGCCTGGGTACCCTGGGAGGCTGAGGCAGGATTACAAGATGAAGTCCAGCCTGGGCAATTTAGTGCCTTTAGCAAGACATGCTTCAGAATATAAAATAAAAAGAAGGCTGAAGATGTAGCTCAGTGTGAAGGCCCTGGGTTCAATCCCAAGTACCATAAAAAGGAGGAGGAGGAAGCAGAGGAGGAGAAAAGAACAAAAACACAGGAAGAAAGAAGCTTCCTGTTCTCTGAATATACCATTAAGGTTTTTTTTGGCCGGCTCAGCCCACCCTGAGGGTGGGGCTGGCCTGGCATGTGGTGCCAGGGATCAAACCGTGGTCCCCTATAACTGTCTAAGCTTGTTTACTTAAATGTAATGAGCAAGAAGTCATTTATTGTCAATAGTCTAAAAGCTCAATGTCTACAGTCTGTATACCTCTGCTTTTACTCAGTTCTTTTTTTTTTTTTTTAACATTTATTGTGTGTGTGTGTGTGTGTGTGTGTGTGTGTGTGTGGCCAGCTCAGCCCACCAGGGGGCGCAGCTGGCTGGCATGTGGTGCTGGGGGATCGAACCGCGGTCCCTGTGCTTTAGCCAAGCTTGTTCCAAGTAGGTGCTTTAGACCACTGAGCCATCTCTCCAGCCCCTTTTACTCAGTTCTTGCTCGTTCTTTTTTTAAAAAAATAATTTTATTGAGAAACAAATAGCAATGAGACAGTTTCAGAACCAATTACTAGCACAGTTTCAATAATTAATACATTGCATATTGCTGTCTTAGTGGTTATTCATTGTACAAGATGCAGACATGATATCCTGTTCACAAACGCTTATTAGAACAAATCTCTCTATTCATTGAATTAAGAGAATGCAGCTGTATATCTATCCTATTTTGAATATACAGATACAAAATGGTCCTTCATTTGTATCCCTTTTTTCTGCATAGTTTTGTCAGAGATGGGTATTCCATTGTTATTTAAATATTGTAGGTACATGAATTCAGCAAAATATTCCCATATAGTCCAGTAGTCCATAGTAGCACTGGGTTATCCGTAGGACTGGCAATGTCAGAAGTTGTTGACTTGAGCCTTTTACAGCTTAGCATATTAATATGGCTTTACGTTTTTTTGTTTGTTTTTGGGTTTTTGAGCAGAATATATTTGTTGAGAGAAAGAAAGCTCTTCTCTCAAGAGAGGGACAGGAGAGGGGGACCCGAATGGGTAGTTTCCCCCAGGGAAGTTGTCTCTTGCAGGGACTTTTATAGAGGAAAACCTTGTGGTGAGGTGGGTCTAAGGTAGTGGAGAAGACATGGAAACTTGCTTAGTTGGGCATGAGGTGGGACAAAACTATGGTAAACCAATGAGATTACAAGCACCATTGCTCAGGTGAAATTGATTAAATCCAGTATCAAATGGGAAAGCGAGTCATAGCAAGCGGGCATGAATATGGAACAGGGTCTCTTCCTGTTGGGGATTGGGCTAGTGACTCATTTGGGCTCTTTCAAGTTGATTGATACTATTTAGGATATTAATCTCTAATGTCCGTCCTAGAGAAGTACGTAGCTGTGCTTCCTCTTTTTGTCTTGGTCTTCAGGTGTGGCCCATATGGGAGTGTCTGTCTCTTCCAAGTTGCAAAGTCACCTTGTCTTCCATCTTGTATTCTTGAGGGCCTAGCCCTGTCTGACTGCCTGTAATATTTCTGTCTAACTCGGCTGCCTGCAACATTCCCCCCTCTGAAGAAGTAACCCGAACTGCCATGAGGGAACTATGGGCGATGACCACTCTGGCTTCTTCAAGCTGAAATGGGTTGTAGTTGTTGACCGGCAGTCAGATATATTCTTCAGAGGTTCTATCTAAAGGCCCTCAATAGACACCAGGCATTTTCCTTACAGCTTTGAATCTCCATTTAATGATCTCGGTGGGAAACTCCAAAATGATACAGTGAGGAAAAACTGGTCTTGGGTGGGTGACCTCCAAACCATATAGGGAACCTCCAAATGGCATAGGGAAAAACGATCTCTGGACCTGACCTGCACAAGTTCGTGTTCTCTAAAACCGAAGAATGAATTTTAGGAACAAACGGAGGTTATGAGCAGAATATATTTATTGAGAGAAAGAAAGCTCCTGTCCCGAGAGAGGGACAGGAGGGGGGCCCGAGCAGGTAGTTCCCCCCAGGAAGTTGTCTCTT
>NW_004524798.1:818687-830261 GCF_000260255.1 Octodon degus | reverse complement strand
GCTTGCTATGTGACTTGCTTTCCCATTTGATACTGGATTTAATCAGTTTTACCTGAGCAATGGTGCTTGTAATCCCATTGGTTGACCATAGTTTTGTCCTACCTCCTGCCCACCTAAGTGAGCTCCCATTCTCTCCACCTTTGCCCCACATGGTTTTACACTATAAAAATCCCTGGAAGAGATACCTTCTCAAGGAACTACCCTCTTGGTTCCCCCCCCCCCACTCCTGTCCCTCTCTCGGGACAGGAGCTTTCTTTCTCTCAATAAATATATTCTGTTCATAACCTCCGTTTGTTCCTAAAATTCATTCTTCGGTTTTAGAGAACACGAACTTGTGCAGGTCAGGTCCAGAGATCGTTTTTCTCTATGTCATTTGGAGGTTCCCTATATGGTTTGGAGGTCACCCACCCGAGACCAATTTTTCTCCCTGTATCACTACAACAAAATAAACTTGCAACAAACACATCTCTAATTGTGCTCACTGAAGTCTGAGCTTCACCCAAGTGCCGCTTGAGGGTCCTCAAGGGAAGGGGGCCTTTGGGGTAGGAAGGAAGGTGTCTAACAATAACCCCCCACATGAGGTTCACGGGTTCTGCCAGCAAACAGCTATGCAGCGGACAGGGCCGGCACCTGGCTGGTTTTCTCAATCTGGAGGATGAGCAGGAATGACACTGGCCTCGTCTGTTGTCCCCTGGAACAGATGGACCTGGAAAGCCCTGCGCAGTGAGGCACCTGTTAAGTGTCCCATACACATTACCACCCCTACGATGTCATTGTCCTCAGACACGTGGATGATCTCTGTCTCTTTCCCACACAAGTTCCCAGCTCTGGTCAATGAGTTGAGAACCACCACCTTAGTCAATGATTGGAATAAATCGCCCAAGTCCAATAGTCCGACAAATTCTGAAGGTATGAAATGCCAAGTCTCCTGGATTCAATCACCCCTTACTCACTCTGTGACCTACCAATTGAAAGGAGGACAATAATTCAGAGGTGGAAGGGACCCGGAGACACCCCCTACCCCCACGCCTGCACGTGCGCCCTAGACCGTTCCCTGTGACCACACAGTAAGTTGTGCTGTTCTATAAGACCAAAGCTGTTTGGAAATAATCAAAAATTCTCTCAGGAAGCCCAATTATATTTTTACATCAAGAATCAAAACGCGGGCAAGGCAGACTTCTGCCTATCATTCACGAATCTTTTATCCTGTAATTAAGCCAGATGTGCTGCTGCGCTGTTGGCACCACCCTTCGAGCCAGCCTGAACGTCGGGAGAAGCCTCGGCTCCGACGATCTATTACACCAATACATCACCGCGGTGAGCTGCCTACTTAATGATTTATCCATAACACACCATCAGAGTGAGGCGCGCTCGTAATATATTGCTCAATAAGTCTGCGGTGGCCGAGGGAGGAAGCCACGAGCCCCGGCCGGGCCGCTGCCCTGATGCAGCAGTGTGGGAGGACAGAAGGCCACCGCGCTGGGCTCTCCCCTCCTAAACAAATGTTTGTGTAGGCGGGAGGGCCCAGTGCCAACAGGCTTGTAAGACGTGAAGAACCATGACCTTGGGAGAGCCCTATAAATCCAGAGCAGAGAAACTGTGCCGCGGTGGGGCTTTCCTCGATGCCTGGCATTTCCAAGAGTCTCCTTCAAGCCTTCTTCTCGCTCCGCCGAAGGCCAGGGCTCTGTGAAAGGCGCAGCTCGAGTCACTCCTCAGCCTGTTACACTGTGTGGTTGTGCACTCCTGGAGCCCCAGCATTCCGGGAGGCTGAGGCAGGAGGATTGCAGGTTTGAGCCCAACCTGGGCAATTTAGCTACTTAGCAGGATCCTGTCTCAAAATACAAAAGGGGCTCAGATGTAGCTCAGTGTGAAGACCCTGGGTTCAACCCCCAGTACTGCAAACATACACACAAACAACACATGGACACACACACGGTTCTTGGAATAAGCAATCCTCTTTCAGGAGGCTGCTGGGAGACTGATTAGGATAACACTCCAAGATAGGAAGCCCTGGGCCCAGGTTACCTGCTGTGGAGCACTCTTAATTTAAAAATCCACAGAGGCTGGAAGTCCAGTGAGGGGCACAGGGAGCCTCTGTTCATGTGCTCGTCACCTGTCACTAATGATAGGTTCTGGCCCTAGTATGAACTGCTAAATCAACACAGTGGTCATCTAATGTGGCTGAAGCCCTTAAAACAAAAGCCCATCTTCCCAAGACCACCTCCCCACTTCTCCTCCAACTCAGCCCAGGGTGCAATTTCCTTTCACCCTTCCTTCCCACCACCTCAGGGAAGACCCCCGGTCAGCTCCTCAGGTATGGCTAAACATCCCCTTCAAACTCCACCCCTGCCAAAAGGCCACAAGAGTCTCAGCCTCCCTTTGTTCCAATCGAGAGAATTTCTTTTTTTTTTTCCATAATTTTATTGACAGACAAATAGCAATAAGACAGTTTCAAATCAAATTGGTAGGACAGTCTCAATAATTAACACATTGCATACTGTCTTCCTAGTGCTTCTTTGCTGTACAAGATACAGACATAATATCCTATTTACAGGGGGCCGGGGAGATGGCTCAGTGGCATAAGCGCTTCCCTGGCAAGTGCAAGGGCCTGAGTTCAATCCCCGGTTCCGCCAAAAAAAAAAAAAAAATCCTATTTACAAACACTATTACAACAAATCCCTCTATTCATTAAGAGAATGTAACTATATATCTATCATAACCATTTTGAATACACAGATACAAAATGAACATTCATTTATATATCCCCGTTTTTGTTTAGTTCTGTCATTTGAATATTATAGGTGTGTTAACTCAGCAAAAAATTCTAAAAGAGTCCAGTAGCCCATAATAGTATTGGGTCTTCCGCTTGACTGGCAGTGTCAGAAACTGTTAACCTGAGTCCCCTACAGCTCAACATAACAGCATGGCTTTACTTCTTTTTTTTTTAAACATTTATTTTGTGTGTGTGTGTGTGTGTGTGTGTGTGGTCAGGTCAGCCCACTAGGGGGCGGGGCTGGCTGGCATGTGGTGCTGGGGGATTGAACCTCTCGGTCCCTGTGCTTTGCCAAGCTTGTTCCAAGTAGGTGCTTTAGACCACTGAGCCATCTCTCCAGCTGGTGGCTTTACTTCTTACAGTTCATTTTTATACTTTTCTGCTGGATGGCCAAGACCAAGATAAAGCAGGACCTATACAACAAGAGTTGTAGCTTTTGGATCTGATAAGGTCAGTGAAATGCCCTCAGGATTTATCCTGAGATCCTGTACCTCAGATTGTGAACCTTTGTCAGTGTCAGCCATGTGGATGAGTCACGGCCATTGCTTGGCCAATGTGCTCTCTGTGCAAGCCTGAGAGAATGTTTCCTCTCCATGTGACTCTCCTTAGGCACATTCTACATCATCGATCACTTTCCTGTTTGGTCCCATAATCTCCTTGATCAGAGAATTTGGGACACTACTGAGTTACATGACATTACAGTACAAGATCTAAAGATCTACGCATTAAAACAGAAACATTAAATCTCCTGGAAGAGAAAGTAGGAGGAGCCTTTGAAGACAGGGGTAGGCAAAGAGTTTATCAACAAAAATCAAATCGCATGGGAAACACTTGAAATAATTAACAACTGGGGCCTGCTCTTATTGAGAAGTTTTTACACATCAAAAGAAATTACCAACAAGTGAAAAGACAACCCACAAATTTGGAAAAAGTCATGACAAGTACTCAGACAAAGGTCTGCTCTTTAGAATTTATAAAGAACTAAAAAACACTAGGGCCCCAAAATTTAAAGAACCAGTCCAGAAATGGGCATCTGAGGTGAACACACACTTCTCAGAGGATGAAATTAAAGGAACGAATAAATATATGAGAATTTCTTATCTTCCCAGATTCTCTCCCTCCGTGTCCTCAGACATAATGAAGCCCCTTTCCCTTTTCCCTTCTGCCTGTTTCTCTGCTGCGCCAGGCACCTGAAAAAAACCTATCAACTAGGAAGTGACAGAGCTGGCGTTTGAGCCAAGGGAGTCTGGTTCCAGGACTGTGCTCCTAAACCCTGCAGATATATGTGTCTAGGCATACAATAGAATACTACACAGCAATGAAAACTGAAGTAACTAAAAGTACATGTGACTACATAGGTAAGTTTCTTTTTTAAATCAGTTTTTTTTTTAATTTTTATTTATGTATGTGTGTGTGTGTGTGTGTGTGTGTGGCCAGCTCAGCCCACCAGGGGGCGGGGGCGGGCTGGCATGTGGTGCTGGGGGATTGAACCGCGGTCCCTGTGCTTTGCTAAGCTTGTTCTAAATAGGTGCTTTAGACCACTGAGCCATCTCACCAGCCCTATAGGTAAGTTTCAAAAGAAAACTCTTTAGTGAAATTGCAGAAGGATGCATGAGATTTTGAAAATCGCTTACACATTTTATTTTTATTTATTTATTTATTTATTTGCAGCGCGGCGCCAGGTTTATTGGCACTGCCTCTAGAAGAAGGTGATGGGCCTCTTGGTGGTGAAGCAGGGCCTGTGCTGGTGATGTAGGACCCGGTGGGGCAGCAGGAACTTGATCTTGGAGTCGTGGAACTGCTTGACAGCGGGCCGGCGGCACTTGCTGGCTGCGATCTCCTCCACCTTCATGTTCTGGATGGAGTGGGCACGGGCTCGGTGCCGGGTGCCCATGTCCCGGTAGCACTGAGTGACGGCAGCTGCTGTGGTCAGGTCCCGGTACTCCCGGTACATGCTGTGGGTGCCACTGCGGGAGTCATAGCGCAGCCAGATGCCGAAGTTCTTCACCCGCAGTGGAGACTTCTCAAACACCTGCCCACAGTAGACGATCTCCCTGAAGATTTCTTCATCTTCTTCAGCTGGGACACGAAGTACCAGAAACGGGACTTGGCGACGACGTGATTGGGTGCAAAAATCCGCTTGCGGTACAGAGGCGGCATGTGGCACTTTGGGGTGGGCAGGCAGCGCCCCACCACCTTGTATTCCGGGAGTGTGCCCGAGGCCTTCATAGCGCCCCCTTCTCACTTGCCGCCACCCACAAAAAAGCTTGCTTACATATTTTAAATATGCAAAACAACATTGTGTTTGCTACAGTGGCACATTCGCAGAGAAGTTGTTTTATGTATATGAAGGATAAATGTTAAGTATAGGTAGGTATTTCCACAAAGATAGGGAAGGGGGTGGTAAAGATGAGAAATGAGCGGACAGAAGCCCCACCTGTACTTGCTATGATTTAAGCCAGATTTCAGGTATATGGATAGTTGTGAGGAAGTATGTATATATTTCCTCATAGCCAAAGCTAGATGGTAAACAAGGCCAATAATTTACTAGGGCCCTGAAAAGCTTCTTTTGGGGACCGGTTTCCCTTCAGCTGAGACGTGAAAGCAGCTTCCTCCATAGGTCTCCACAGGAGAGCCGGCGATGGCGTTCCTGCAGGAAAACCAAAGAGGCCCTCGCGGTGCTTTTCCCGCACCCTGTGATGCCTGCAGCTGGCTTCGCTCACCGCAGGACCAGGAGCCCCAGGCAGGCCTGCCCTGGGCATCCACAGCGTGAGACAGCCTCCATGAGGTGAAGCAGCCTACATTTGCCCCAGGGCCGCCATGACAGACTGCCCCACCCTGAACAGCTCCCAACACAAAGATATTGTTCTCCTGGAATTCTGGAAGCTTGCAGCAGAGGTAGGATTTGAACTCAGATCTCTGGGTGGCAGCATACGGGCCCTGCAGAGTGGTAGCTTCTCCCCAAGCTTCCTTCCTTGGTTTTCTGCTCCAGTCTGATGGAGGAAGTCACAATGTGGGTGTGGCCCCCCTGCAGGCTCTGGAGAGGGTCCCACCACACCCCTGCCAGCTCCTGGGCCTGTAGGCACCGTCAGCCTCCCCAGCCCTACAGTGCACTCCTCCCTGCTCCTCTGCCATGTGCACCTGCTTCCAGATGTCCCTTTGTACAAGGATACCGTGGTTGGAGTTGGGCCCACCCCACCCCAATAGGGCTCATCTTAACTTGACTCTGAGCCAAGACCCTGTTTCCAAACAAGGTCGTACTCACAGACATAAGCATGAGGACTTCAGCATGTCTTTGGGGGACATGATTCAGCCCAAAACAATTTTTTTTTTTTTTTTTGGCTGTTTCACTTTTTTTTTTTTTTTTTCTTTTTCACTTTTTAAAAGGTGGTACTTTAACCCTTTCTGTGCCTGGTGCACCCGGTGGTTCCCTTCACCAACTAACCAGCTGAGGCCACCATTTCTGGCTCTACCAACTGCAGTCGCTGTGTGTTGGCTTTCAGCAGGATGGTGGGGCTGTGTCACATGACACAGAAGAACTAAAATAAAAATACACCACACTGGAAGAGAGGGAGAATCAAAGATCACCATCTCCCTAACACTCTGGAGAGAGAATGCAAGGCCTTCATCTGAGCTATAGCTCCAGCCTTTTTATTTTATTCATTTATATGTTCATTTCCTTTTGAGACAGTGTCTAACACACTAAGCTGCCAGGGATCCTCCTGCCTCAGCCTCCCAAAGTGTTGGAAGCATAGGCATGGGTTGTGAAGGGAACCACCGGGTGCACCAGGCACAGAAAGGGTTAAAGCACCAGGCACAAGGAAGGTTGGGGCAGGAGGGAGGGAGTGTTTGCCCAGAGGACTGGGAGGAAATCTGAAGAGGGACTATTCCAGAGTGATGGTCCATTACCTTGTTTTTAGGTCTCTCAGGGCGTATGTTGGTAGAAAAAAGAGTCCTATATTTTAAAGACCCAGGTCAAGCCCTTGGGTGGAAAAGGCCAAGCCTGCCATTGCTTGAAAACACTTCAAAAGCCAGGGCTGGGCGTGTAGCTCAATGCTTGATTCAACACTCAGGGTCACAGAATAAACAAAGATCTGCTCGGGGGAAGATCATTATACTTCGCTCTCTATGTTTTTAAGTACTAGAGATTGAAGGCAGGGATACGCCTTCACCGAGCTACATCCGGGACACTTTTTTTTTTTTTTTTTTGACACAGGGTCTTGTTGTGTTGCCCAGACTTGACTAAAACTTCTGACCCTCCTGCCTCAGCCTTCTGAGTAGCTGGGCTCACAGGCGTGCACCACTATGCCCTGCTTTCTCTCTGTGTGAGCACTACCATAATCACATTTTATTTTTTCCTTTTTCTTTTTTCTTTTGAATTTCTTATGACTTTTTTTTTTTAACCCGGTACCAGGGATTGAACTCAGGACCTTGCACTTGCCAGGCAAGTGCTTATTGTACTGAGCTATCTCCCCGGCCCCTTCATAATCACATTTTATAAGTAGAAAGATTTCGCATATAGATTTATTTTTTTGTTTTTGTTTTTGTTTTTTGGTGGTATCGGGATTGAACTCAGGACTTGGTGCTTGCCAGGTAAGTGCTTATTATACTGAGCCATCTTATCTCCCGGACCCGCATATAGATTTAATAAATGTTGGAATATGCTTGTTCTTCCCATCTTTGAAGCTCTTCTTGGATCCATGGTCCAATACTCTCATTTTATAAGTGGCAAACAAGGTACAATGATTTACCAAAGCCAAACAGGCAACTGTTTGGGGCCAGCTGGGTTGCCCAGAACGTCTCCCAGTATTCCACCTACTGTCTCATGTCGCCTTCCCATTTGGGGACTAAAGGGACTACATTTATTTATTTATACAGTCTCGCTGTACAATTCATATTGGTGTTGAACTCAGCTCTGGCTGGCCTTGAACTCACAGTCATCCTCCTGCCTCAGCCTCCCGAGTGCTGGGGCTATGGAGATGCACCACACTTGGCCCAAGGAACTACTTTTAACTCTCAGCAAGACATAGCAGTGCCCCTGCTCACATCCCTGTTTTGTTTACTTGCCTGTGAGTCACCGGGTCACTCATACATATAAAATAACCTTGATTGGGCCCTAAAAGCCATAGTGCCTTCCACAGAAGTATGAAGTACATTCAGACCCTTTAGGTCTCCAGGGAAGCCCTTGGGGTTTGATAGTGCGATTGCCAGTCAAACAACAAGCATTTGTCATCTCTCGTGCATGAGTATTAACGCTAAGTGGCCGGTGGCACAGGGGACCTAGGTCCTGAAGATGAGATTTCCCTAAACCCCAATGTCTTAGACTTCGTAGGTGGCCGAGGAGCTCTGGTATGAAGCCACCTTGTTACTCAAAGGTCCCAACCTTGGGCACAGGCTGTGTCGCACACTGGATTGCGCAGCAGGCTAGGAGGATGAGGCCAGGATGCAACGGGACCGTGGGGCTCAGGCCGCCAACCCCTTCCTCATCCCCTTCTCTTCTCTCTCTTTGCAAAGTGGGAGACTTGGAGCTGGGCTGGGGCTGTGCGAGGCCAGCTTTACTTCCTAGGATTTACACCGGAGTTGATCTGGAATGGAGCACGCCATCCCTTGTGACTTCAGGGGGCCTGTGAGGGCTGGGGGCAGAAGCCAGAGGCGTGAGGACTGTGCTTTAGGTGCTGTGTGACCATGGCGACCATGCCCCAGCTCAGGAGGCAGAGCAAGGCCTTTATCCCTGACATGGGGGCTGCGGATTTGGCTCGGCAGTAGAACACTTGCCTAGCAAGCTGGAGCCCTGGGTTTGGTCCTCGGCACCAAAACCAAAAACAACAACAACAACAAAAAATAATAATAAAAATCCTGACATGGAAGCTGGGAGCCCACGCTAGGCCCACATCAGGATGGGCTGCAGCAGCGCAGCCACGGCCAGGCCACATGGATGGAGGCCACAGGGCCACTTCCCGGGTGGCAGGGGACAACCCTGAGCCCAGGGAGGGCCCAAAGAGCAGGCCGTCTTCCCTGAAGACTCTTCAGCCAGGGCCACCAGTAGCCGTGTCTCCAGCAGCCTCAGCAGCCCACCTGGCTGCCCTGCTCTCCTGAGGCCCCCACGGCCAGGGCGCTGCGGATCACAGTCCACACCATAGCGTTTCCACCCCCTCACATCTTTATTTTTATGTAACTGTTGAAGGCCCGAGTGTTGACAAGGTTCTGCGTGGTCTGTATCTTGCTTTGGGTTGACATCTCAAAACACACTTGGTGCCGGTTTTATCATCCTGTGGCAACAATGGGGAGCCATTGGTTTGTCCTTCTGTTTACTCAATAAATATACTTTCAGCAATCTATTAGGCTGCACAGGAGGCTGAGGCAGGAGGATCACAAGGCCAGCCTGGGAAACTTAGAGACCTTGTCTCAAAATAAAAATGTTAAAGTGGCTAGGGATGGAACTCAGCACTCCAATCTTCAATCCCCACTAACCCCCCGGCCCCCAAAGGTGGTGCGGAGCTGATGCAGCTTACAGTGGCTAAGTGATTTGTCCTGTCAGCAGCATTCGAACCCAGCTCTTTTGAGAGAGACACAGAGGAAGGAAGCTGGAGCTGGTTCACACCTGCGACTTTCCAAGCTGCCAGACCGCCAGCCAACTAGGGTGGAATGGGAAACGAGGGGCATCTGAGAGCCTCTCACTCCAGGCCTGGCTCACTCCGTCCAGGACGCCAGCCCTGCCCCCACAGCCTCCCCAGGCCTTTCACAGGAAGATGGATTGCAGGAGTTCCCGGATGTTCGTATGTTCGGGAGTTCCGGCAGCTCATCCCCAGCTGCTGCCCTCTCTGGCCCAAGAGCAGTGTCTCAAAAGCCACGCCCCTTCCCACCACCCCTCACCTCTAGTGACCTTCCAGCTTCCCTCCATAATGTGGGGGGCAGGCCGGGTGGGGAGCAGAAAAGCGTGCTCAAGGAGGGCAGGGGAGGAGTGAGTGGAGGAAAAAAGAGACAGAGGCACAGCAGTAAGGTGTTAAGATACTGATTTCTTTCTGTTTTGTTTTTGTTTCTTTTTGAGACAGGTTGGCCTTGAACTCAGTATGTATTCCAGGCTGGCCTCCAGCTTACAGTGATTCTCCTGCCTCAGTCTCCCCAGTGCTGGGATTATAGAATGTGCCGCTGCAAGGTGTGGTGGTACAGCCTCCACTCAGGGGGACATCAGGAGGATGGCCCGAGTGAGGCCAGCCTTGGCTACAGAGCAAGACACTGTCAGAGAAAGGAAGGAAGGGAGGGAGGGAGGAAGGAAGGGAGGAAGGGAGGGAGGGAGAAAGAGGAGAAAAAGTGGAGAAAGGATGGAAGGATGGAAGAAAAAAGAGAGGGGGGAGGGGGAAAGAAGGAGAGAGGGAGAGAGGGAGAGAGAGAGAGAGAGAGAGAGAGAGAGAGAGGCTGGGACTAATTTCCAGGGCTAAGGATGTAACTGCGACACAGAGTGCTTGCCCCCCAAGCATGAAGTACTGGGTTCCAAACCCAAGCACTGCAAAAGCAAACGCCTCCTTCTACACACATACAGTCTGAGAAAGAGCTATACAAAAGCGAATTTTGTAGCAAAACTTATCAGCATTGGTTAAATTCTGAGTGGTCAGGTTCCCAACATGTTTGATTTTCGCCTTTGCTCTTTTTTCATTTTCTGAAACACTCGTATTTTTTGGGTGATGAAGTACGTGCTGGGGAGGGGAGGGAGGACGCGAGTGTCTGGACAAGAGGCTGTGGCTGGAGAGGAGGCCAGGGTTCAGCCCAGAGGGTCGCAGGCCCAGACCTACTGGGCTTGGAGAGCGAAGACCAGGTGCGGAGACCTCTGCCCCCACG
The DNA here is from genome assembly GCF_000260255.1 of Octodon degus. Classification (NCBI taxonomy): domain Eukaryota; kingdom Metazoa; phylum Chordata; class Mammalia; order Rodentia; family Octodontidae; genus Octodon; species Octodon degus. Next base: position 819,652 of record NW_004524798.1, on the reverse strand, counting down.
CCGGGGACGCGGGTCCCAGGGGTTCACCAGTTCCCTAAGGTCACAGACAAAGCGACAGAGCAGGCCTGGCTCTTCCTAGGCGCCGCCCAGCCTCCGCGCCGCACCACAGCCTCTCTTGGCGGAGGTATCGCTGTCCTTGGCGGAAGAGTGTCGGGGACACTGCTGGGGCAGGGCCTGGGGGCGCAGCACAGCCCCTGCCTCCTCCCCTGCTGGTATTTCGGGGCGCAACACCCGCGGGCCTTTGTCGTGTCTCCAGGGTCGGTCCCCTCTCATCCCCACGCCGTCCCAATAGCGCCCCAGGACTTCGGCTTCCTAAATCTCAGCCAGAACGCTGTTTTACAAGGACACTCGCCAACCTTGAAAGACAAGGTACCCCGAGGCAAGGCGAGGAACCGGCGAGCTGTCTAAACAGCACGGCAGCGCAGCGCCACCTAGTGGTGCTAATCTGGTGCTGCCCGGCGGTGACATTTTCAGACAATCAATAGCTCATTATTAACCATAATCACAACCTGATGTTTACTTTTTGGAGAAATGCTCCACACAACGGATGCACATGCACTTTTCTGCATGTGTCCGAGACCTGCGATGCTAAATGCCACCAAGACTATTAAATAGTGCCCTGCCCCTGAGCAAACAGGAGACAGCAGAGATTGATTGTGTATCTTTTTCGTCTAAGCCGCTCACCAAAAACAAAGCATCCATTGAAGCCACTGACCTTTCGCGAACTGCTGGGAGGAAAATGCTTGATAAATAATAAATAGACCACCACTGATGTTGCTTAGAACCATGTGCTAATTAAAAGAACTGGCCAACTAGAAGGTCAAGTGACTGACATTTATTTAAGTTACAGTCTGGGGGAAGTGCCAATCAAGGGCAAAACTACACTTGAGATGTAGTTTCTCTGTCAGCTGAAATTCAACAAAAACTCCCTCGGCTGTCTCAGGTAGAAGGTGTCAGGGACGGGG
>NW_004524798.1:798844-816622 GCF_000260255.1 Octodon degus | reverse complement strand
CCGAACTCCTCCACATGGCAGAGGGTCACTGTGGTCTGATCCCACCCTACCTGTGCAGACCTGTGGGGGCTACAGCTCCCAATACTAAAATCCCTGCCACATGTGATGAGTGAGCTTTGTATTCATGATCTCGGGGAGCCCTCCCAACACTAATTAGAAGCCAACGAGGCAAACGCTGTCACTTTACAGGGTGATAGCCCTTTCCAAGACCTGGCCAGTGAAAATGAGCGTCCAGAAATGCCCAGATCTTCAGATTTGTCTCATGCAAACTTCACAGTGGCCTGGACACAGCACAGGCCTTCCTGTTTCGGCTCAGCAAAGCCCTGGAGGATCTGCTGCTGGACTGTTAAATGTGTCAGTGGCTACAAAGAGTGAGAATGTCTGCCCTTGTTTATGCTTCTAGTAAAGAAGAGACGCTAAGCATGCGCATGAAGGCCACAGTGAATTAGACTGGAGCGCAGACAGCAGCCCATGTGTGGTGGTCACAGGAAGCCCCCCCCCCACGACTGTACAGGGACTTGACATGCGACTTGAACAGTGGTAAAGCTGCCAAGCAGACACCATCTGAAACATGCATTGCAAAGGCCATTTCTCAGGCCGTAGTGGCAGAGGGGCTGATTCAAGCACAGCAGAGCAGAGCAGGGTGTGTACTCTCTTCTGTGCCTACCCTATGAGCTCCTCCCACCATAGCTCAGAGCTGAGCCTGTGCCCTGAAATCTCTACCACACATTTAAATCACAATCCAAAAGGATTCTTGTTCATCTTGCTGGTTTTTGTTTGTTTGTTTTTGTTTTTTGTATTTTAGGGAAGAGTCTACAAGGTGCTCAGGGTCTCACAACTAGATCGGACTTGTAGTGATTCTCCTGTTTACAGCCTCCCAAGTGCTGGGATTATTCGTGCCACCGTGCCCCGTCTCAGTGCACCGCAGGGGGTGGGACCAGCACAGCAGGCCCAGGGATCGAACCCCTGCCCCTGCGCCTGCTTGCAAGCACTTTAATCCACTGAGCAATTTGGCCAGCCCTTCACCTTGCTGTTTTTCAAGTCACTCTCTTTCCAAATTTGATTTTAAGCTTTGAAGGGAGGAGGGGCTTGAGACAGGGTCTCACTATGTAGCTTGGGCTGACCTTGAACTCACTATATAGTCCAGGCTGGCCTTAAACTTGTGGTGTCCTCCTGCCTCAGACTCCCAAGTACTGCAGTTACAGACCTGAGCCACCACATCTAGCCAATTTTAAGCTTTTAAAGGAAAAGAATGAGGCCAGACTTCCATTCTCCCCAAGAACCCCATAAGGACCTGATGAAGGCTTTTCCCCAACAGATTAGATTGATTAGATTGGTACCATCCTAATCCTGGAAGAGTGCCTACAGTCTGCTTGCCATGAACTGCCTCTTTTCTGCATTGCCCCTCTGCTAAGCCACCTTGCTTGTAACCAGCCAATTTTGGACTGAAGCCTCTACAAACTGTGAGATAAGTAAATCTTTTCCCTTTTAACTTTGGGTGTCAGGTATTTTGTCTCAGCAATGAAAGAAAAATAATTAAAACATAATTTGGTGCCAGGAGTGGGGTCATTGCTGTGACCATACCTGATCATGTGGTTTGGGAGACACTGGAGCTGTATTGTGGGAGCAGGAAGAATTCTGAAAGGCTGAGAGATGACAACTGTAAAAGCAGAACTGGAACACGTTAGGCTATACTTGGGAGATTCTGAAGAGAGCTCAGAAGACCAGAATGCTGACAGAAATACCACCAGTAAAGACCAGACTGGGGAGGTTTCTGCTGGGAAGGACTGCACTGACTGTTGGACTCCAGACAATGTGTATTATGGCTTGGTAGAAAGTTTGTCTGCATTTTGCTTGTGTCCGGAGACTTTCCCTGAAACTGAGATTAATGGGGGCAGACTAATTAATCTGGCAGAAAAAATTTCAAGGCAGTCTAATATTGAGGTGGAGGCATGGCTGCTATTGGAGGCTTTTATCAGATATATATTAAGAATCAAGAGCAGAGAGCCCAGTGGAATGATTAAAAACACTAGCAAGAAATGACGTATGTCAGAAGAAAATAGATGGCCTAAGGGCATCACAAGAAGCAGCAGGACTCCACTCTTCACAGCCTCGAAACTGCAAAAGTGAAGACTTTGCTTTGAGAATAGAGCCCCAGAGTACCACATTCAAGAATGGTGGCAGCTTGGAGAAGCTGTACCTTGGGATTTGGTCCATTGGCACTGGACTCCTATAGCCAAGAGGAGGAAACCTGGCTACTGCTCCAGCTGGTGCCAGGCCTTGGCATCATCCATATGGTCCTAGTCTTAGTGCATGCAGAATGGTTTGTGGGGTCAGAAAGGTTGTGGGGTCAGAAAGGTTTCCACTCAGATTTCAAAAGGCCTGGGAGGCCAGGCAGTGTGGCCCTGAGAGGGCAGTGTGTGAAGCTGTGAATGTAAGCCAAGGAGCACTGGAAACCCCATAAGTTTGGAGAAGGCAGGAACATGGATTGTCTAAGGAAAACTGCTAGGTATGAACACAGCCAGCCAAGAGAGAAGCCACAGGAGCTACAACCACCACAAATGCTGTATGAGTGGAACCACCTGAGACCTTTGGAGTTCAAAGCTGGCCATAGTTTAAGTCCTGAGCTATAGGATTTTATGTTTGCCCTGCTGGATTTTGGACTTGCTTTGGTCCCACTCCTTTTATCTGTCTGTCTGTTCCTTTGGGAGTGGAAATGTCTACCTTGTGTCATTGAACTGTAGTTTGGGAGGTTCATTTGTACAGCAGTTCACAGTGAAAACTTTGCCTTAAATCTCAGAGAAGATGGGCTTTTTGGAAATGCTGGAACTGTTAGGACTTTGTCAACTCTTAGAAATAGACTGAATGCCTTTTGTATAAAGGAACGGACATGAGTGTTTGGGAGTCCAGCACCAGAATGTTATGGTTGGTGTCTGGTTTGTGTCCCAAAGCCTCATGCAGTCATAGGTGGGGCTGTTTCAGAGGTAGCCGAGTCTAGAGCATGCAACTGATTCGTGGTACAGTGCTAGGATTGAGGGTACAAGGACTAAGAGCAGGTGATTACTAAATTGGTCCAGTGATAGAGTGGTACTGCCCTAGTCCTGACAGGCTGGATATAAGGGACAGGGAGAGGCTTGTCTTTCCCTTCCTTCCTTGCTTTTGCTGCCTGCCATGGACTGCCTCTTCTGCAGTGCCCCTGTGCCAAGCCACCCCCAAGCTACCTGCCTTGGAACCAGCTGATTCTGGACTGAAACTTCTACAAACTGAGCTAATTAAACCTTTCAACCTTTGAGTGTTGGGTATTTGTCCCAGCAATGAGAAAAGTAAGATAGCAGTACCCCAGAGTAAGTTGCACAGCTGGGTAGTAGAAGGGTTTTCCACCTTTAAATTCTGAACTATGTGTATGTCTAAGTTTTTTTTTTTGTTTGTTTTTTTGTGGAACCAGGGATTGAACTCAGGCCCTTGCGCTTGCCAGGGAAGCGCTTAATTCTACTGAGCCATCTCCCCAGCCCCTAAGTTTTTTTTAAAGTATGCAACAAGTAACTTTTTAAAAGTCTTATCATTATGGCAAAGAAATTCACTTTTATAACCTGAAAGCTAAGGTTCAGAGATGAGTGACACCGCCCCACCACCTGTTGTTCCTCCTTTACCTGCTTGTGTAGGTCCTCTTCCCAAGGTCTGCCCTGATACTTATACCCAATGGTGGCCTCATGTCTTTTGTTTTGTCATGTTTTATTTTTTAGACAACGTCTTGCTCTGGAATTCAGAGTGACCTTGAGGGGCTGGGGATTTGGCTCAGCGGTAGAATGCTTGCCTAGCAAGCTGGAAGCCCTGGGTTCGGTCCTTGGCACCAAAAACAAAAAATAAACCTCCCCTAAAAAACAATTCAAAAAAATACAGTAAAATCAAAAACGACCAAAAACAAACAAGGCAACTGCAGTGACCTTCAGTTCACAGTGTATCCCAAGCTGGCCTGAAATTCACAGTGATCCTCCTGCCTCAGCCTCCCAAGCAGAGTTTACAGGCCTTCATTACCAGGTTCACTGGCTGTCTAAAGGTTTTTTTTTTAAATTTTATTTTATTTATTTATGCGTGTGTGTGTGTGTGTGTGTGTGTGTGTGTGTGGCCAGCTCAGCCCACCTGGGGGCGGGGCTGGCTGGCATGTGTTGCTGGGGGATTGAACCGTGGTCCCTGTGCTTTGCTAAGCTTGTTCTAAGCAGGTGCTTTAGACCACTGAGCCATCTCACCAGCCCCTGTCTAAAGTTTCTGAAAGAATGAAAGTGATGGGGGGTTGGTGAGATGGCTCGGTGGTGTGGATCACCTACTTAGAACAAACTAGGCTGAACAGAGCACAGGGACCGCGGTTCAATCCCCCAGCACCACATGCCAGCCCGCCCCACCCCCTGGTGGGCTGAGCTGGCCACACACACACACACACACACACACACACAATAAATAAATAAATAAATAAATAAATATTAAAAAAAAAAAAAAAAGAATGAAAGTGATGGGCTGGGGAGATGGCAAGCACAAGGTCCTGAGTTCGATCCCTGGTACTGCAAAAAGAAAAGAATGGGCGCACACCTATAACCCCAGCACTCCAGAGGCTGAGGTAGGATTGTTACGAATTCAAGACCAGCCTGGGCTACAAAGTGAGCTCAAAGCCACCCAAAACTGTATAGCGAGACCCTGTCTCAAAAACAAACAAAAGAATGAAAGTGACTTCCCCCTCTAAAAGAGAAGTCTTCCCCAGATGCAAGGAATTGTAAAGTGAAAAACTGGGCAGAGGCAGCATAACTGGAAAACGCTTCTGCTTCAGGAACTCACTGACCTTTAGTACCCGAGTACAAAGGGAGGGGAAGCAGCCTGCGAGATGTGGACCCTGCCTCTCAGCCCACCAGAAGAACCCATGGGTAGAAAAGCTTGAGGGCCAGTGAGCTAGCTCAGCAGACTAAGCACCTGCTTTGGCAAGTGCAGGGACCGGGGTTCGATTCTCAGTCCCACATGCCACACCGCCCCCACCATGGGGTGAGCTAAGCCAGCGAACAAGTCCAGACATGGTGGCGCACGCCTATAATCCCAGCACTGGGGAGGCTGAAAACAGGAGGATCACTATGAGTCCGAGCTGCATAGTGAGACCCTATACAAAATACATTTTTTAAAAAATTTTATTTGTGGGGGTGTGTGCGCGCGCGCGCGCGCATGCGCGTGGCCAGCTCAGCCCACCAGGGGGCGGGACTGGCTGGCATGTGGTGCTGGGGGATTGAACTGCAGTCCCTGATGCTTTGCTAAGCTTGTTTTAAGTAGGCACTTTAGACCACTGAGCCATCTCACCAGCCCACAAAATACATTTTTAAAAAATTACAATAAAATAAGGAATTTCTGAAGCAGCAGCCTATTACTATTAGCTAAAAACTATTAGCTTCATCATAAATACAATCTCAGCTACAATCTGAGGAGTATTTTGTTTACTTACTAACACATGGGAAACAAGGACAGCAGGACAGTTGGGGAGGATTACAAGCACAGCCGGGGAGGCAGTATGCTCACGGAGTGTCACTGCCATCAACTGCCCCGGCCACCCACTGACCCACTGATCTACAGGGCCACCAGCTGTTTGTGTAATCCTATATTCATTCATTCATTCATTCATTCATTCATTCATTCATTCATTCATTCAACAATTCTGAGCAGCCTACTCAGCGTGGGCCTATGCTGTCTCCAACACATTCAATCCACAACAATAAAGCTCCAGGGTTAGCCTCTGTCCATCACTGGTGGTTCGTCCTCCCTGCAGAGCACAAGTCAGCATGGCCTCTCAAGGTGACGTCGGCATAGCAGAGGCACAAAAATTACCCCCAGAAGGACATAGCTGGCCCAGGACCATGCCATGTGTGCAAGGAAGAGTCTGATGTTGCCATGTGTGCAAGGAAGAGTCTGATGGCTCCAGAGAAGAGACTCACAGCAGAGCACAGAAGCTGCCAGGCGTAGTGGCGCACCCCTGTAATCCCAGCCCTCGGGAGGCTGAGGCAGGGGGACTGCCACCAAGTTCAAGCTCAGCCTGGGCTACACAGTGAACTCAAGGCCAGCCTGAACTGCATGGTCAGAGCCTGGCTCAAAAAACAAACAAAAACCCTAACAAAACAAATGCACCCCACTACTAGCCAACAAGAACATCCCAGGAGCACACTCAGACAGTCCCATTCACACAATCTTTCTAAAGGTTTCTTCGCGTTACTTACAATTTCAGAGCAAATATACTTTATCAGCAGGGCAGAATCCTTTATTTAGTAATATTCTAAGGTAAAAGTTCACAAAACTGCTGTGATACTGAGCTGTATGACAACCCAGAAGTGAAACCCATACTGCTCACGCACAATGCGCTTGGAGTTCGGGAGGCATCTATACAGTCCAGTGTTAAAAACAGCTCGCTCCCTGCAGCGCACAGCACGCTGCTTGTATACACGGTATACAGGTCCTTCAGGGAGTGGGGAGACCTTTCGACTGCTGCTCAGGAGCCTCCGAATGCTGGTCCTCACTGACTTCTTCCTTGGGCTGGTTTCTGTCTGACGCAGCTTGGGATCTGGCAAGCACGTGGCTACCTCCCTGTTGCTTAAAAGAACAGACAGAGGTGTGTTACAGATGGTACCATTTCCACTCTGGTACCTGGCTGCAGCCAGGTGAGCAGGCACATTCCACTGCTGAAGAAAAAGGTACGATGAGCAACTTGTCAGACTCTTTTAGAACAAACGGCAAACAGGATGATAAAACTGTCTACAGAACTGCACTGTGGGGCCAGGGAGATGGCTCAGTAGAATAAGCACTTCCCCGGCAAGTGCAAGGGTCTGAGTTCAATCCCCAGTTCCTAAAAAAAAAAGAACTACACTGTGAAGAGCGCAACTGACAATTCACTTGACCCAAGTAGCAGCCATTACTACAGTTCAGTATACTCAGTCAAATGTACCTGACCTGGAATTTAAGAACACGCGCCGAACACGCGCCAAGGTTGAGGAAAGGACAGTGGCGGGCTCTTTGACTTCTGATGAAGGCAAAGATACCAACTGTTGCGGGGAGATGGCTCAGTAGAATAAGTGCTTGCCTGTCAAACGCAAGGACCTGAGTTCAATCCCTGGTACCACACACAAAAAAAAAGTCTAGATAATTTTGGGCTGGGGAGATAGCTCAGTAGAATAAGCACTTCCCTGGAAAGTGCAAGAACCTGAGTTCAATCCCCAGTTCTACCAAAAAATAAAATAAAATATAATAAAATTTTAAAAAATAATAAAGGGACCAGGGAAATGGCTCAGTAGAATAAGTGCTTCCCTGGCAAGCACAAAGGTCTAGTTTAATCCCCAGTTCTGCCAAAAAAATTAAAAATTAAAAAATAAAAAGATATTGGCTGTAATAACTTTGGTGCTCACTGAGTGTCAAACCCAGGGCCTCGAGCAGGCCAGACAAGTGCCCTGGCACTAAGCTACACCCAGAGCCCAATAAAAACAATGTTAGCAAGAAAGTACTCACAGCCCTTGCCTCTCCTACTCGTCTTAAAATGACACCTTCTGCCAATAAAGCTTTTCCTGTTTCCACAAACAACTTCTCTTCGTCTGTTTCTCCACGGTTCTGCAGCTCGGTGTACTTCTCCACAAACCTGGAATCGCAAGCAGCCACAGCTCAGCCACTACGGTGTCTGGGCGGGCTGACAAGGCGTGACAGCCTACCAACAAGCACAACTTCAACAGATGTTCCCAGAACCACGTCCTCTGCTCAAGTAGGGCTCGACAAAGCTTCTCAGGCTCATAGCGAAAACCTTGGCAGGGAAGAGGGGGAGGTGACCCAGGACCTGAAAATGGCTCACCGCTGACAGGTAGATTTGAAGTTTGGATTGAAGAGATCAAAAGCCTTTTGACCAGATCCATAGGCAGAATAAAATTTCCTACAAAATACAAACAACACACACACACAAAAATCATATTTCTTCTTCCTTCTGCACCCAAAGCCCCACTCTGCCTTGCAGGAGGTCACATTACCCAGTTTCTTGTGTACCTCCCCAGAAATAACCCCACGGCACACAAGCCCTTACACAGCTATCATTTTTGCCTCAACCATACTCCTTAACCTTTAAAGGATGAGAAATTTTACTCTACATCTTCTCTTCTTTAAATTGAAGTAACAGTCTCACATCAAAACATTAACCCTAGGGCTGGCTAAATAGCTCAGCAGATTAAAGTGTTTTGATCCCTGACCCTGGCCCTGGGGCGCACTGACATAGCGAATGAGATTAGGCATGGTGGTATACACCTGTAACCTAGCGCTTGGGAGGCTGAAAACAGGAGGATGACTATGAAGCTGATCCGTGTAGTGAGACCCTGTAGACCCTGCACTAAATACATTTTTAAAAAATTAACCCTTTTTGAGCCAGGCCTGGGTGCACACCTGCAATCCCAGTACTCAGATGGCTGAGACAGGAGAATCACAAGCACAAGGCCAGTCTGAGCCACAGTGAGCCCCACGTCAGTCTCATTACTGACACGGCAAAACTCTACGGGAAAAAAAAAAAAGTATAAAATAGATTTTTAAAGGGCCAGCAAGCTAGCTCAGCAGACTAAAGTGCCTGCTCAGGCAAGCTTAGGCAAGTGCTGGGACCGCAGTTCAATCCCCAGCACAACATGCCATGCCAGCCCCACACCCAAGCACGCTGACCCGGCAACTGAGTCCCAGCATGGTGGTGCACGCTGTAATTTCAGCACCAGGGAGGCTGAAAGCAGGAGGATCACTGAGTCTGAGCTGTAGTGAGACCCTGCAACAACCAAATACATTTAAAAAAAAAACAAAACAGACTTTTAAGAGAAGCGATATTTAGTACAATTCCAGTTTTTTTTTTTAATTTATTTATTTGTGTGTGTGTGTGTGTGTGTGTGTGTGTGTGTGTGTGTGTCCAGCTCAGCCCACCAGGGGGCGGGGCGGGCTGGCATGTGGTGCTGGGGATTGAACCTCAGTCCCTGTGCTTTGCTAAGCTTGTTCTAAGTAGGTGCTTTAGACCACTGAGCCATCTCACCAGCCCCCACAATTCCAGTTTTGTAACTAGGAACTCTACCCAGTCTCAAGCATTTTCATACCCTGAAGGAGGTCCTGTAACTCATTAGTCATTTCCATTTCTTCCTCCTTCCACCTAGCCTTTGTAGCTTCTTAAGTCTTAGCGAATCAGTGCACACAGACTATTTCCAGAAGATACTGCTACCAGGATTACTGGCGTCCAGGCACTGCACACAGTCTATGGAACACATTCACAAAAATGGCATTACCGGATCAAGTACTGCAGCTGTAAATAAGCTTTCCACATCACCAAAATGTTTCCTAAAGCGACTGTTCCAACTTATACTTTGAGGGAATGAGTGCCATGTGAGAAACTGCAAGGGTAAGTAAGGACCAAAACGAACAAGAGAACAAGAGAAAAGGGAAAAGTAAAAAGAAAAAAAAATGACAAGAGGAGGAAAACATGGAAACCAAGCTTTGTAAATGGGGAGGAGAGGAGGGGTTAAAGGGACGGGAAAAACAAGTTATATCAGGTACAGGTACAAATTCTCTAGGATAACTGTAATCATTATATCTAAAATGTACCAATAAAATCTAATATAAAAAAGAAAAAGTAGGAGTGCCTGTTTCCCTGCATCCTGATCAAGGTATATATACATTCAAACAGTTTGGTCTTCACCAGTTGGACAGGCAAGAAACAGTAACTCGTTGTACTTTTAATTTGCCTTTTTTATGAAAGAGACTAGCTACCTCTGCGAGTTGAAAAGCAAACTGCATTTCCTTTTCTGGGAACTACCCATGTTCTTTGCCCATTTTTTTATCAGGTGGTTGTTCTAAACTGAGTGCTTATGCCCCCTAAAATTCTTACGCTAGAACCCTGATCCCCAGGGTTCCCCTGATCCCGTCATCCTCCAGGTGATGGAGCCTGGAGATGGGACCTCGGGAGGCTGGGATGCGGCCTCGTGCTGGGCTGGGGACCTCAGAAGCCAGGAGAGTGCCGCTTCCCCTCCCTGCTCTCCCCGGGCAAGGGTGCAGCAAGACCGTCCTCTCCAAGCAGGGCTCTCGCTAGAACCTGTCCACACACGCGGGCAACCTGGTCTCAGACGCTCTGGCCTCCAGAAGTATAAGGTCTTACAAAGTTGTTTTATCTACAGAAGTACATTTCTGTTTACGGAGGGCTATGGAATGTGTTATAACAGCCCAAAACAAGACAGTGTCTTCTGCTTGGCAGCTTCAAAGCAAATTTTATAGTCACTTAAACAGATCAGTCCTTTGTCATACATGTTACAAGAATCTTTTCCATTTTGGGGTTGTCTTTTGATTCTGCCTCACAAATGATACTAAGGTATAAGTGAAATAAACACACAACCTGATCACTACGCACACAATGGTATTGAGCAAAAACATGCCAGCAAAGTCCAACCTGGCCAGACAGCTGATGTCCCGCTTCATTTTCCACACAGAGATGCAGAGAAACAACATACCTGCTGTGCTATCTCAAGAAACTGCTATGGGGGGAGGGTCCTAAACGACTATAAAAACTAGAAACTAGGACCAGGGAGATAACTCAGCGGCCTAAGCAGCTGCCTAGCAAGCGCAAGGTCCTGAGCTCAATTCCAGGTACCAAAAAAAAAGTTAACAACTAAAAGACTATAAAAACTATGAGGTCATTTTCTTGCCTCCAGGAGGTGTAAGAATAATTTCAGTTAGGCACAACCAGAGCTGGGGATGCAGCTCAGTTGGGGAGCCCCTGAACAATATCTACAAGACCCAGTACTAGTGCTCGCTTCGGCAGCACATATACTAAAATTGGAAGACCCAGTACTGTAAGCAAAACAAATCAATGAGGCACAAGCGCTGGTGTTAACACTAGGAAAAGAAAAAAAATCTAGGCAATAAAACTAGTGTGGCTGGCCACGTATGGGGGCGTACACCTACAACCCCAGCACTTGGAGGAATGAGGCAGAGGATCACTGCAAGTTCCAGACCAGCCTGGGCTACAAAATGAGTTCAAGGCCAGCCTGAACTGCAGAGTGAGACCCTGTCTCAAAAGACAAAAATACCCAAAGCTGACTATCTGAAGGGTTTGTCAGTAAATTCCCAGTGAGGGGCCGAGGGAGATAGCTCAGCAGAATAAGTGCTTTGCCTGGCAACCACAAGGGCCTGAGTTCAATTCCCAGTTCTAAAAAAAAAAAAAAAAAAAGGAAAGTAAATTCCCTGTGAGAGACCAGACCAGCGTGTAAGAGTGAAGAGGAGCGCAGGGAAGCTCAACGCGGCCACAGACGCAGTTCCTAATCCGCAGTTCACAAAGTGGCTTCAGGCGCTAATGCTCGTGGCTATCCTTCCAACAGCCCCGACCTTGCCCTGATGTCCTCCTCCGCTAGCTTTACGGTTCATTCATTCATCTGTAACTTCTCTGAGACAGGATGAGCCCTGGGCAAAGCACTGAAATTATAAAGAGACTATGCAACCCATGGTAGTGTTCAATAAATGGATCATGAAGGACATGTGTCCAGTATGCAAAGCTACCAAAAATGGTCTAAAACCTAGCAGGCGCAATGTAACAAACTATTCACTATACAGAAGGGACGACATAACACTAGGAGGCAGCAGAGAACAAGCTCTCGGAACGCGACATCTCAACTGTTCTTTACTATGAACAAAATAGAAGGGACAGGCAATGGTGGCACACCATGCACCCTGATCACTACGCACACGCAATGGTGTTGAGCAAAAATGTGCTTCGTTACTGCCTCCCGGTGTTATGTCGTCCCTTCTGTATACTGAGTGGTTTGTTCCACTGCACTTGCTAGGCTTTAGACCACTTTTGACAGCTTTGTAGAGTGCTTACAACCCAGCACTCTAGGAGGCTGAGGCAACTGAGGATCCCAAGCACCAGCCCAGCCTGGGCAACTTAGTAACTAAATGAGATAAGGTGTTAAAATAAAAAAACAGGAAAAGGGCTAGGGATGGAGGGTGTGAAGGTCCTGAGATCACTCCTCAGCATCACAAAAGACAGACAAACAGTGGAAAATCATTAGAAACACATTTTTGAAGGTTGTCCATGTTTGAAGGAGAGGGAAGGAAGAAGGGAATGAGATTAAAGAACAACTATTTCTATTTGTTTCAAGACCTGATTTACACTTTGAAAGTGACCCAGCAAAAAATAAAAAAATATTTGAATTTGAAAAAGACCTTCCTCAAGCATAGGGTCCTGAGTTCAATCCCCAGTACCACAAAAAAAAAAAAAAAAAAGAAAGAAAAAGACCTTCCTGAACACAGTAAACTGAAGGACAGAAAGACCAAAAAGAAAAAAAAAGAATTAAATCAGACATACAAGCTTAAATATTGCATGATTTCTCTATATGAGAACCCAAAAAAGAATCAGTGTAAAATAAGAGACAGACAATAGGAACTAGAGGGAGAGAGGGGTCTTTTGTAAAAGAGAAAGGAACAGAGAGGGGGAGGAAGAGAAGAAGAGAAGGGGATGAAAAGAATGAAGATGTGTCACAGCCATGGACAAACTCCACAGGAGAAATGTGTTATGTACTACAAACCTGTACTAATACAAATAAATACATTTTATGGGGCCGGGAGATGGCTCAATGGAATAAGCGCTTCCCTGGCAAGTGCCAGGGTCTGAGTTCAATCCCCGGTTCTGGTAAAAAATAAAATAAAATAAAGAAGTTTTAAACTAAAAAAGGTTTTTAAAATATTGGTAGAGTGCAACCCATTTGGGACCCCCTCTGGTTTCTCAGGAGCTATTCCTATCCCCTATTCCTTTTCTACAATAAATTTTTCTACTCCTAACCTCCACTGTTCCTTAAAATTTATTCTTTTCAGGGGGCTGGAGAGATGGCTCAGTGGTCTAAAGCACCTACTTGAAACAAGCTTAGCAAAGCACAGGGACCGCGGTTCAATCCTCCAGCACCACATGCCAGCCAGCCTGCCCCCTGGTGGGCTGAGCTGGCCACACACACACACAATAAATAAATGTAATAAATAAAAATAAATAAATATTTAAAAAAAAATTTATTCTTTTCAGAACACAATCTCAGCGTATCCAAAATCCAGTATTTCTCCTATTATTGCTCAGCGCCTCTGAAAATGCCTGGTAAGGACTGGATGTTTAGCTGGGATGATGGTGCATACTTTTAATCCCAGCACTCAGGAGGCCGAAGCAGGACTGCCACAGTTTGAGGCCAGCCTGGGCTGCAAAGTGAGTTCAACTCCAGCCTAAACTGCATAGTGAAACCCTATCTCAAAAAGACAAAGATAACTTTTTTTTTTTTTTAAATGAATTTGGTACAGAGTCTCACTACCCAGCTCAGACTTGTAATGATCCTCCTGTTTTCAGTCTCCCCAGCGCTAGGATTACAGGTGTGCACCACTATGCCATCTCAGCATGCTCAGGGAGGAGGCTGGTGCAGCACATGGTGCTGGAGATCGAACCCTGGTCCCTGCGCTAGCCTAAGCAGGCACTTAGTCTGCTAAGCTATCTTGCCAGCCCCCAAAAGGTAGATTTGAATACATAAAATATCCTAATGGTCAGCACAGTGCCTGGCACATAGAAGGTACCACAGAAAACTCTTGTAGAAGCTGGGTGTGGTGGTGCACACGTGTAATCCCAGCACTCAGAAGGTTTAAGCAGGAGGATTATTGAGAGCTCAAGACCAGCCTGGGCTACAAAGTGAGCTCAAGGCCAGCCCAAAATGCAAAATGAGAGCCTGTCTTAAAAAAAAAAAAAAAAAAAAAAAAAAAAGACACAAAGGAAAAAAACTGTACGGTGTCTTTTTCTTTTTTTTTTTTTGGTATAGTTAACACAGTACCGAATGTGGCTTTAGATAGCCCTGTCCTGGTGGTATTTTCATAGCTACTAACCTTGCCTGGTACAATATGGGGGTTGTAAATTGGCATGGAAGTTTAAAGCAGGTTCTTGTTGGCGCACAGCACCAATTAGTTACATATGGGGACGGTAGTTTTTCATCTTCAGTTGTCTCTGATGAAACTTATATGAAATTGGGGCTGGTGAGATGGCTCAGTGGTCTAAAGCACCTACTTAGAACAAGCTTAGCAAAGCACAGGGACCAAGGTTCAATCCCCCAGCACCACATGCCAGCCAACCCCGCCCCCTGGTGGGCTGAGCTGGCCACACACACACACACACACACACACACACAAATTTTAAAAAAAAACAAAAAACCAAGAAACTTATATGAAATAATTGTTGTTCTGTTAATTGAATACCACTCTGTAATTGCAAAAAAAAAAAGTTGCAACTGCTTTGTTGACATTCTGAATGCTTCTAAGTAAACACATTTTTTTTTATTTTTTTTAATTATTTATTTATTACATTTATTTATTGTGTGTGTGTGTGTGGCCAGCTCAGCCCACCAGGGGGCGGGGCTGGCTGGCATGCAGTCCCTGTGCTTTGACAAGCTTGTTTCAAGTAGGTGCTTTAGACCACTGAGCCATCTCTCCAGCCCCACATTTTTTTTTTTTAATTAAAAAAAGAAAAAGAAAAGAAAACTAATGCTACTGGGTGTGCTAGTGCACACTTGTAATCTCAGCGCCGGGGAGGCTGAAAGAGGAGAATTACTACTACAAGTCTGAGCTGAGTAGTGAGAGCCTGTACCAAATACATAAAACTAAAATTTAAAAAAAGAAAACTAGTGCTTACAGGGATAATTTGTCCCCAGTTCTAAGTCCCAAGGCTTCCTTCAAGCTGCCGTCTTTAGATGGTGAGAGTACAAGTGATCTGTGCTTTCTTCTCTATGCTTTTTCTTGGTTTCTAAATTTTATACAATAAGTACATATTACTTTTATAATAAAAAAGGAAGGGCAAGCACCATTCCTAAAATATCCAGCGATGTCTGGTGTGGTGGCACATGCTTACAATTCCAGCACTTGGGATGCTGAGGCAGGAGGATCCAACAAGTTGGAGGCCAGCCTGGTCTACACAATCAGTTCAAGGCCAGCCTGTACTACACAGGGAGAGTATGCCTCAAAAAATTCTAGTGATGATTATTTCAAATTCTTTGGGCTACTGAAGGTCCTTCTGCCTGAGAGCCTCTGAAGATCCCAGCTACTAGGAGTAGACCCTGTTCCTCCTAGCTCTGGTCCTGCAGACACACACACAATGATCAACAAAGACCAATCCATATGTGATTCCCAACTGCCACCCTCCCATGTAACCAAAGAGTTTAACCCCCTTGAGTCCCCTACGTTGACAAGGGGTTACTGTTAGTACAGTGCCTGGCCCTAAGCAGGTGGGCAAAGGACTCCTGCAAGGACGCGCCAGCTTCTGGGCTCCACATTCCACTAGAGCCGCTGCTGCTCCACTTACTGCCCGGGACCACCTCCACCAGGCAAGACCCCGGGTCAAAGTCTCCTCCACGTTACCAGAGCGCTCCCTGAACCTTCTTTCCTTCTCCAGTTCTGTCGCGACCTGGTGCCTACACGGGCCACACACTCACGCTCTGATCCGATCTTCGTGGTACAAGATGTCCTGGACGAGTGCCTTGGCTTTGCCATACCGCAGGCGGGGCCTTCGGAAGACTGGCTCCCTCAGCGGCGGAAAGGCCTTGTATATGTCAAGCCAGAGAGGCTTCTCCTTCAACACCCCAGCCCGGAGCAGGTCCCGTACCCTTAGGGAAAAGAACCACGCGCGGTCAGGAGGTGATGCAGCCTGCCAAGGCCCCTCAACCTGTCTGTCCCGGCCTGGTGCGTCAAAGGCTGCGCAGCCCGTAGAACGCAGGAGGACGCAGCCAGGCGTTCTCCCGCCTACAGGAAAGACACCGCCACACTCCGCGCCAGCCTACCGTCGCTCTGGCCGAAACCCCTCCAACTTCACGGACAATGCAAGGACAAAGTTACAGTCAGGGCCGTCGGGTAGAGAATGCATTCGTTCAAGTGACACGAACTGGAGGAGACGCCCACCAGCACAACAGCCTCCCTCGGCCAGGACACCGCACCCGCAGACGACTTTGCCCAGCCCGCCCAAGGAGAGGCATGACCCCGCGAACCCCTGCCCCGGGGAGGCATTCTCGGCCCACTCCCAGCTCCGAGCACGCACCGCGCGAACACGCTCCCCACGGTTTCCAGCCGGCTCCCAGCCATGCCCGCGCGTGGGACCCGAGACGACCGGCAGCAACCGGAACCGGAAGTGGTGACAGGTAAAAGGAACATAAGTTGCTGGCCGAGCCAAGGATTCCTCTTTCATACCACAGCCGGAGTAGGGGACGGGTCCAGGCAGAAATAAATGATCGGCCGAACGGACCACTCCTTGGCTTCTTGCCAGATTCAGACTGGCTCACTCGCTGGCCGAGCCAAGAGGAAGAGAGTGAGCCAAAGCCAAGCAGAAGCAGTAAGTAACCTATCTAGGGAAAAGATAAAATATAGTGTTTGCTTTACTCATCTGTCTTTATAAAGGACCCTTCGGAGGTAATACTGAGGAATGGGGCATGAATGGGGATGAGGCGCGGTCTATTGATGGGATAATAGAGGCAGAGATTTAAAGTCACCAGCTCTCGAGCCGAACTCAGCCTTAACTTGGTCAGAATCACAGTCTACGCAGAAGGAAACTGAGGCCCACGCAAGGGCACTTTCCCAAATCACACTGGACTCCAGGCTTTGCACCTGAGCCCTTGGTTCCTGGAGGGTCCCGAGCATCCACAGTCCCAGGGTTTCCTCGCCTAGGGGAGCCTCTGGCTCGCTGCGCCTTGGACCTTGGAAAGGGATAGTGTCCGGAACCCGCAGGTTCCAAAGAGAATAAGCCAAAATCCGGAGAAGGCAACTGCCACTGTTGCACTGTTAAAAATAAGGGGCTGAGTGGTGGCTCACGCCTGTCATCTCAGCACGCAGAAAGCTGAAGCAGGAGATCATCATGAGCCCCAAGCCAGCCTGGGCTGTATAGTGAATTCAAAGGCATCCTGAAGTACGTAATGAAACCCTGCGTTGGGAAGGAGGGGGGCTGGAGGTGTACCCCAGCAATCATGCTTCAGGGGAAGTGCTCCATAGAAACTACAGCATCCTGTAGGAGGCTACTAGTACAACAGTCGTCCTTGCAGCATTATTTGCCATAGGAGAAGATCCACTGGAAGGTGAGTGGACATTTAGGGTTCGTTCATTCTAGGGAATCCTGTGCAGCTATTAAAATGAAGATTCCAGGGGCCAGCCAAATAGCTCAGCAGATTAAAGCGCCTGCAAGCAGGTGCAGGAGTTGGGGTTTCGATTCCCGCCTCCCCCCCCCCCCCGTGTCAGCCCCGCCCCTAGGGCACTCTGAGACAGTGATTGAGACTAGGCGTGGTGGCGCACACCTGTAATCCCAGCACTTGGGAGGTTGTAAACAGGTGGATCACTACAAGTCCGATTTAGTAGTGAGACCCTGAACACCCTGTAGACCCTTCCCTAAAATACAGGAAAAAATAAAATAAAATGAAGACGCCAGATCTGTATTTACCTAGATTAATACCCATAGTTTATGGCTAAATGAAAAGGCAAGTTTCAGGAACGTTTTTAGACGGATCCTAATCTGTCATATGAAAACTAGAACTAAACGTCCATCTGTGTGCCCGTGTTTGAGGATAGAAACTGTGCGTAAAGACACACCACCTGTCATTATCACAGGGCTGGGATAAGGCTGTAGAAAGAATGGAGAATTTTCTTTCTCCCCTTATGTGTGTCTTAGAGTGTAACTTGTAAAGAATTTGTACTCTTTTTAAAAAATTATTTATGTGTGTGTGT
>NW_004524798.1:781938-797619 GCF_000260255.1 Octodon degus | reverse complement strand
CCACCAGCTCCTTCCTGAAGTATTTTTAATTCAGTGATGTTCTCAATCACACACACACAAGGTCTCTCAGGAGCCCATTATCTTTGTCAGCAGGAAAGAGCCTGAAGTCATCCCAAAGTCCTCCCACACTTCAAGGGAAGCTCCTGAGGGGGAAAGCAAAGACTGTTTGATGAGCAATTGCTACTTGTTTGTGTTATCTGCCTGAATCCACAGTCAACTCGCAAGGTAGCTATTATCATGCTCATTACAGATAAGAAAGCAAGGCCCCAGGAGGTTAAGTAACTGGTCTGATAGGTGACTGATGGAGCCCACATAGGGCTCAGCCTGGCCCTTTAGAATCCTAAGATGTTATCTAGTCTCGCCTAACCTTAGAGAGCTAGAGAGCAGATGGCCCCAGCAAAACTGGCCTGCGAAGCAGAGGACGTAGTGGACTGAGGCTGGTGATGAACTGAGAGGTGGGCTTCACTGCTGTCTCCCGAGCCCCTGGAACAGAGCAGGGAGCACAGGGCTCTGGCTCACACTCCCTGGTGCTGCGAAGCCTAGAGGACTGCTCCGGGGACAGCAAACATGCCCCTAGCTAAATAAAATCTTCCCCGCCTCCTATCAGCTTTCTAAGGCTGTCTAAACCAGACCTGTCTGCCAGCCCAGACCACAAACGCACTTCCCTTCTCCTGCCTGAGCATGCCCCAAAAGCGAGCACAGTCACTCTATGGAAGAACTAGGAGGATTGATTCTAAGAGCAGGGAGGAGAGCCTGAGACCCACAACGTCAGTGTGGAAGAAATTGGGGGACAGGACTTTTCTTTCAAAATTACTTTCCTCTTTTGAGCCTTTAAAGCTCCCCTTTTCAGCATCATATTTAGTGCTTCTATGACTGAGAGAGTAGCGGATCAGTGGGCAGAGTGGGGGGACATTGGGGCTGCAGGAGCACGGTTGACCAGGAGCCCTCCGAGCCCATGAGCCAAAGGAAGTGCATAGCCAAGCTGTTGGGTAGCTGAGGGCCAACAGACATATAGGCTTTCCATCGTTTTGGGTAGGGGCCACCTACCCGAGGCTGACAGGGGCTGGTGAACAACCGTTGCAAGGGCTGTTTCAGGACCACTGCAGCTGCTGTGTCATAATCCACAGCTGCCACCAGGGTGTGCAGCATCCTGATGCTAGTCCGTAGCTGGCTCTGTGGTTTTGCTTTCCTGATAAATGACCCATATGTCCCACAAGCATTCAAGCCCCTTCCGACTCTCCTGAGTCCTGCCACACCACTTGCAGGAGAAATGGAAAAGCGAATACATGTTGGTGAGTGAGATGTTGAATACTTGATTGTATCAGGGCCGTACAGAATCATCGCAGACCGGGTGCCTGAAACAACAGGAAGTTCTTTTCTCCCAATTCCAGAGTCTGGAAGTCTGAGATCAAGGCGTCTTCGGGATTGGCTTCTCCTGAGGCCTCCCTCTTCGCCTCATGGGTGGCTGCCTTGTCTGTGTCTTTGCCTGATCTTTCGGCTGTGTCCTGGTCACCTGCTCTTATGTGGGCACCAGGCATAGCAGGTTTGGGCCCACACTGAAGGCCTCCTTTTAACTTAACTAACTTCAGGCTTTTTGTTTGTTTTTGTACTAGGAATCAAACTCAGGACCTTGTGCTTGCCAGGCAGGCGCTTGTGCCACTGAGCTCTCTCCCTGGCCCTTACCTACCTCTTTGCAGACCAAATACAGTCCCATTCAGAGGCACTGGGGGCTAGGACTTCAGCATAGGAATTTGAGGCTACACAGTTCAGCCCATATCATCAGTAGGGGCCTTCAGTGTTCCCGTGTACCCGCAGATCCATGCTCCCACCTGCCGTTCTTCACTTTGTTGTGACACAGGAGGGTGACTTTGGGGCAGGAGGGTGACTTTAGGGACAGCATCCTCCACGCCCTGGCTTTCAGCTTCCAACCTGACTCCACTTGGGCCTGCCAGTGGGAGTCGGGAAGAGACCGGAAGGAGGAGGAGGGGAGTCTGCATTCCCCGGCTCCTCTCCTGGCCTCCACCAACACTGCTCACAGCCCCTGCCAGACAGCTGCCCTCCAGGACTGCAGACTGAGCCCAGGGTCATCAACTTAGCTACATCTGCAGCCCTTTTAATTTTTTTTTTTTTAATTTTGATTTTGGGACGGGCTCTTGCTAAATCACTCGCCCTTACAATGTAAGTTCCCCACATCCTGTCCACCTCTTTGTACATAGCTCCTTTAAGTAGCGCAAGAGAGTTTGTCAAGCAGAAGAAAAGCACCTCCAATACTAACACAGCTGTGGGGAGGGGAAAATGCTGCTAATTGACAAAATCATGAACATTGCTACTGGCCTATGGCAGAGAGCTCGGACTGGGGCACAATTAGCTGGTTACTTTAAAAAAGCAACAATAATACGGCATCTGCAGCCAGGCATGGAGGCACGGGCCTATAATCAACACTCAGAAGGCTGAGGCAAGACAAACGGTGTGAGTTCGAGGCCAGCCTGGACTACAAAGTAATATCCTGGTGTGGGGGGAGGGTAATATGTATGATATACAATATATAACCTCCAGGCCTCCTGAGTCCCAGGACAAAGCTAAAGGGCAAAGAAGGAGACACAAAGGGCGAGGCAAAAGTGCTTGCCTTTTCTGAGCTAAGAGAGCCCTGCATGCTCCAGGAGGCAAATTGGAGCCCAGCGGGGGTAATTTAGCAAGTTAGCAAAACCCTGTGTCAAAATAAAATGTGCGGGGGATGTGGCATGACACGGACACAGATACAGACACACACACACGTGCATGCAGACACACACACACGTGCATGCAGTGCCTCAGCCTTTCTCCCAGTTGAGCACTCCCGGCTCCTTGCCCCACCCCCACCCCTGTCCTGCAGCCCTAGCAGTGGAGCTGTTGGAGTAGTGACCTGCTCTTTCTCTCATTCCCTCCTTAAGTGTCTGTTCCCCCTCCCCATTGTCCCCTCCCCCCACCCACACCGAGCCTGGAGGGCGGAACCAGGCCTCCCTCTCCAGCCCCTTTGGCCCCACACGGGCTCATATTTTTCCAGTGAGCAGCACGCAAAGACGAAAGCCAAATTAGGGTAAATGAAGATTCCGTGACCCCGGCCCTCCCCGTGGCCCAGCTGTCCGTCAAGGCCGCGCCCAGATGCACAGATAGAGAGCTCTGCTTGTGTGGGCGTCGGCTGCCCACCCGGGCAGCCCGGCCATTTCCACTTCTGCCTCTGCACCTCTCTGATGGACATAGCTTTGGGTTTTGGGGTTTGGTTTTTCTTCTTCCTGCTTCTGTCTGCACTAAGACTGAGCTCATGGCCTGAGCTACGTCTCCAGCCCTTTAAAAATGTTTCATTTAAAAATATATATAGGGGCCGGGGAGATGACTCAGTGGAATAAGCGCTTCCCTGGCAAGTGCAAGGGCCTGAGTTCAATCCGGGTTCCGCCCCCTCCCCAAAAAATATATGGACTAATTTGCTAAGTTCTTTACCAGGCTGGATTCAGACTTGTGATTTTCCTGCGTCAGTCTCAGAGTGCTGGGGTTCTAGGAATGCACTGCCACACCTGGCTCCGAACATTTTACAAAACTTCCGGGCCACCCCTTTCTCACCTGTAGAACGGACACAGTTGGAGCCCCTAGCAGAAAGCCCTGTGGGCGCGCAGTTGGTGGGCTGTTACCAGTGAAGTGCTTGAGGCAGTCGGTGGCTGGTGCATACAGTGACCACAATGCTTTCTGACTACTCCGCACATAAAAGCTACTATGGCCTACGGTTAAATCCCATTCGCAAGACATTTTCACATGGATGCCTGTTCTCGTCTTCACCAAACACGGGCTTTGCACGCAAAGAGAATGCAGTCCAGGCAGAGGAGAGATCAGCATTTTCTGCCCACACCTGGCCGAGGAGAGCTGTGTCCCCTCGGCCTCTTTCTGCAGCCTGGGAAACAGGAGCCCGCCAGGCCAGGGGCAGCATCCGGGACTCTGATTGTTGGAGTTAAAGGTTAATTGGAATCACTCGAGGGGTTCTGTGCCCCTCCCTGCGAAGAGACCTGTCCAGAGCAAGGCCTTTCAGGGTTGGTGTGGGCGCTTCTCTTGGGGGCGCGGGGCGGGGGGGGGGGCCGCCAGTCAGAGCAAGCTGGTCTTTAGGTGTTCATGGGCCTGTCCTGGAGAGTTTAAGAAATACAAGTTCTAATCCAGGGTGAGGCCTGCAGCTCTGCCTTTGTTTCTTACCACCCCCCCTCCCAGACAAGGTTTCACTATGCAATTCAGGCTGACCTTGAACTCACTTTGTAGCCCAAGAAGGCCTTGAATTTAACAGTCCTCCTGCCTCAGCCTCCAGAGTGCTGGGATTACAGGTGCGTGCTACCACAGGAGACACCATTTCTTTTGCTTTGCAACATAGTTTGAACCCAGGGACACTCTACCCCTGAGCCACATTTCCAACTCTCTCTCTTATTTTTAAGTCTCACTAAGTTGCTCAGGCTGGCCTCGAACTCACTACCTTCCTGAGAAGCTGGAATTAGAAACATGTGCTTCCACACTCCGCTGAAAAACTTTTTCCCCCAGTACTGAGGATTGAACTGATAGCCTTTGTCCTGAGCTACAAGCCTGGTCCTTTAAAAAAAAAAAAATTAAGGTTGAGACAGGGTCTCCTTAAGTCTCTTAAGTTTACCAGGTTAGGCTTAAGCTTGGGTTCTTCCTGCCTCAGCTTCCCAGAGTTCTAGAAATGCTGAGAACACCAGGTCCAGCTGAAAGCCTGAAATACCAGCAATCTTCGGGCTTGATGTCAGGGCTGCTAGTGCACAGGCAGAATAACCAACCTGCTGGAGTTTGTGTTGAAAATTTTAATGGGCTTCTCAGCTTTAGCACTGGAAGTGCTGCAACCAGACCACACTACAGCCAGCAAGGTCACGCAAGGTGGTCTTAGGTTGAGTTTATACTGAGCTTAGTGACCCTCTTGAGATAAAACCAAAACGACCCCCCGCAAAAGCTTGTGATTTTCAAATCTTGCAAAACAAGATCCTGTGAACAAATTTCCTTCAGTCTGTTGAGCCTAACAGGTGCTCACATCTGGCAAAACGATGTTCGCTCTCTTGGCGGCCAGTGACTGCCACTTCTGCAAGATAACCACCAGGGGGCAGTAGATTTACACGGCTCCTTTATTCCATGAGCTCCAGAAATTTCCAAGTCCCAGCTGGCCGAGCGCCCTAATCCAACAAATTTATCTGTGCTGTGATTAAGGGCATAAGGAGTTCGTGTGCTGCTCTCTAAATAGCATATTTATTTGTAATCTATTAAAAAATAAAAATAGCATATTTGTCACTTAATGGAAATACTCAGAGACTGTCTTTCGACCTGATCAAAGGAATGCTCACAGGAGCTCCGGGCAGTGCTGCTTCACTGGAGTGTTTCTGACCCTTTCTCTACACTGCAAATAGCATCCATGCTGGGATCCTGGGTCTTATCACTGTCCCCTTTCGGGCCCCAACATACAGCTTAGCTTTAGGCATCAGCTCTGGAATTCAATTGCCTGGATTCAAATCCAGGTACTAACATTACTAAATAAGGAACTGAACATCCTGGTGACTGTTTCCTCTTTTGTTCGTGTCTTGATTTTTGAGACAAGGTCTGGCTATGTAGTTCAGGCTGGCCTTGAACTTACTGTGTAATCCACAGTGGGCTCAAAGGTGCATCCTGTGTCAGCCTCCCGAGTGCTGGGATTACAGTTATGCACCACCATGCCTGGCCTTTTTCCTGGTGCGTAGAAAATGGGAGTAATGCTGATTTCGTATCTGTGTTGTGGGGGTTAGGAAAAGTCATGCCTGGGGGGCCAGGGAGACAGCTCAGTAGAATAAGCACTTCGCTGGCAAACGCAAGGCCATGAGTTCAATCCCCAGTTCCACACACACACACACACACACACAAAAGTTATGCCTGTAGAGCACCCCAGAAGAGTAACTGCATAATAAATCCTCATCACCCCCACTTTTTGGCCTCCTTTGTCCTTCAGACCAAACTGCTTTTCCTCCTACCAGTAATCCCTATCCCCAAATAAGTGCTTTAAGAAGAGGGGGGCGATCAAGACCCCAAAAGGGTGCAGTGTTTTCCACACCTGCGATCTGCTTGCAGGCTGGGGTTGAGCCCCAAGGCCACCAGCCTAGAGAGCTCGGCTGGGCGCTTTGCAAAAAGTAAATCCATGTCTGTCCTTGAGGCTCAAGGGAGACCAACATTTCCAGATAAGCGTGGGGCACAAGGGTAAGCGCTAGGGCCACCACCGCGCCTGCCTGGTTGTCTCTGTCCTGGGTCTCGGGGGCACTCTTCACAGGGCGTGTGGTGTGTGCTTTCTTTCTCACTCTCGCCTCTCCTTCCCTTCTTCCCCTCTCTGGCGGCCAGTGACTGCCACTTCTGCAAGATAACCACCAGGGGGCAGTAGATTTACACGGCTCCTTTATTCCATGAGCTCCAGAAATTTCCAAGTCCCAGCTGGCCGAGCGCCCTAATCCAACAAATTTATCTGTGCTGTGATTAAGGGCATAAGGAGTTCGTGTGCTGCTCTCTAAATAGCATATTTATTTGTAATCTATTAAAAAATAAAAATAGCATATTTGTCACTTAATGGAAAATCTCATCTACACTAAGAAGCAAAAGCACATGATTCTCACATTTTGCTGTACGTTATAATTGCCTGAGATTTTGCAATCAGATTCGCAGGTGAGATCCCAAGCCCATGAGATCAGGAACTCTGACATCCACAGTGAGTCTAATGTGCAGCAAGTATGCAGCTGTAATGTGCACACGAGTTGCCCAACAGGTTGATGGAATGCACACGCTGGTTCAGGAGATCCAGGCTAGAGCCGCTGCTGCTGGATTACCAGCCAGATTTGAGTGGCCAAGTTGTGGAACTGTGGTTCTCCAAGGTGACAATGTATCAGGGTCTTCTGAAGAGCTTTTACAGTGCCTCTCGAGTGCAAATTCACTACACGTGGAGCGGGGGCTGATAACAGATTCTAACACACCCTGCGGTGACAGCAGCATTGTGGGCTCACAGGGCACACTTTAGGGAAACACGGGATGCAGCACAGGGCTTAGGGGCTGGTAGCCCTGAGTCCCCTTCTCCTCACTGCAGATCTTGGATAAATTCCTTAGGCTCTCTGAATTGCCATTTCATCATTTATAAAGTGGCTGTTATGGGACAAGGTCTGTGAATTTGGTGTGCTAGTCCTCGGATGGCACTGCATACTTGAATTACCTGGGAAGCTTTCAACAGCAACCTTGACCTAATTGGTCTGGGATACTGAGTACCTGGATATTTACTTATTTAGCACCTAGGGATGTTGTGCGACTAAGCCACACTCATAGTCCTTTTGGAGACAGGGTCTCACTAATTTGAAAAGGCTGGCCTCAAGCTAATACTCCTGCATCAGCTTCCCAAATGCTGAGATTACTGCCATGCCCCTCACCACACCTGATGAAAAAGATGTTGCTTCACTTTTATCCCCCGCCACCTCCTCCACTCCCGTGACAGGGAATTGAAACCAGCTCCTCCTGTGTGCCAAGTGAGCACTCCCCCAATGAGCTACATCCCTGACCTCTACAGAATTTTTTTTTTTCCTGCAGAATTTTGTAAGAGCATTTGCATGCAGCCAGTACTAGGGATTGATCTAGTGCAGTGGAATTGCACTAATTCACCCAAGTTTCTGACTCACAGGGCTGGGCTGGGACTGGAAACCAGCCTTTCTCACAAGTCCCCAGTGGGGCTGAGGCTACACTCCAAGACCCACAGGGTGGGGAGCACTCAGCAAATCAGGGGCAGAACCAGGGTGGTCACCTCTGCTGATGCCCCAGAGGTGGTGTTATTCAAGCCCACCTGGGTTAGGTGGGGTAGGGCCAGAAGAAAACGGGCAGAAAAAAAAGGTGGTTGCTTGGCAGCATGGCATAAGGGGGGCGAGAGACAGGCTTGGCCTCGGTGACCACAGGCCAAGAGCAAGATAGAAGCTACCGCGAAGCCTTCTGCTCACCAGGAGAAAGGTTTAACCCGAGAGGGGCCGTATTTGGAAATTGGAACCGGCCTCAGCTCGGCAGCCAAACTGGGGAGCAGGGAAGTGAGAGCTAAGGGAAGTGCAAGGACTCCGTGTTCCGTTTGAAATCTGGCTTCACAGGCCCTTGCCCTTCCAGTCGCCTTTAATCCAGAAGCTTTCTGTTTATTTAGGGAATTGACCCGGAGTGCGGGCAGCTTTCGCAACTCTCTGCTTTCCCCAGGCGTTTCCTTTGCCTATCAGCAAGGGGCTGATGTTCGCAGCAAACAGGAAGCCAGGGCGCTGGACAAACCCAGCAGGTCGGTGAGGTCCCGGTGCAACAGGTGCTGCTGGAGCATGCTGCAGGGACAGCGCCCTGCCCTTCAGGCCTAGAAACGCTGGGGGAGGGGGGCGAGAGAAGCAGGTGGCGGGCGGGGGGGGGGGCAGGACACGGATCCCAAGGTGGTCAAGATTTGTCCCATGACAAGGAAAGAAGAGACAAGGAGGGGACTCCAGCCCACAACTGCAGGCCACATCGGAGCACCAAGAGAACACCAAGTCTTTATTACAGGAGTTCCTATGAAACAGCGCCAAGAAAAAACCCACACATAGGATTAAAAAAAAGCAACACACAGAGACTTGGGGCTGGGGCTAACCCCGTACACCTGGCCCTGGCCCAGGAGGAGTGGGGTTCACAGTCCGGAGCCGCTCCTCTGACCCTCAGGGTCAGGCTGTCTGGAGCTTAAGTCGGCAGCTGGGTACTACCGCACCCTTCATCGTCTGGCTAGGGACCAGCCAAGCATAAGTAAGGAGACTGGCGACCAAAGTCCCTGGCACCATGCTCCCAAACTTGGTCTTGCTGCCAGGCAGCCCCAGAGTTGCAGGGGTGCAGGGCATAAGGGGTGCAGCACGAGGCGCAATCCTGGCTCACCCTTGCCACACCCCAGTACCTCACTACCACCAAATGCTGTATCAGATCCGTCCCAGGCCCACAGCACAGCCCCAAGCAGGGAAGCTGGATCCGCTGGCCTGGCCGCGCTGGAGCCCAGGGAGAGATATGCCTGCCTCGCCGCGGCAGTGGTTGCTGCCCTAAGGGGCAGAGCTTTCCTCTCCCCATCACCCTCCCCCACCCAGCCCTGCACCTTCTCCAGGGTGTCACTCTTCAGTCCCTGCTGCCCAGCCCTGAAGGACAGACCCTGCCGGCCAGGCCAGAATCCTCCAGCCCTCCCGCGGCTCCGCTCGCCTCTGCAGCCCCTGGGAAAGGCTGAGATGCAGGTGGCCCTGGGGGAGGGGGGGCACAAGGTGCCCAGAGAGCTGGCGACGGTGGAGATGAGGCAGAGACTGATACCTGGCTGGAGACATGGGGAGGGAGGAAGGCAGGAGCCTACCTCCAGGCCAAAGAGCCTCCTAGGGGCTCCTGCCTGTTTCCAAACTCCAGCCTCTGCACGTCCTCATTTTTTTTTTTTTTTTTTTTTAAAGAACGGAAGAGGTGGTTCTTGCATTTCCACCCACTGCTGTAGAAAAGCCTGACTGCAAAAGGGGCTGTGACTGGCTGCTGCCTCTAGAGGCCCCACGTTCCCTCCTCCAGTCACAGGATGGCGACTCCAAAGTTCTAAGTCCCCTGGAAGGTGGCAGTGGCTGGGCTGGACCATGGCTGGAGGACCACCCGACCTCCGAATCAAGCACCAACAGTCCGGCTGCATCCGGGTCCTTCAGCAGGGTGCCATGTTGCTCTCCGGCTGCCCTACTGCGCATCAGAACATCCTTGGTGAGATGGAGCTGTTGACACCTGGCAGGGAAAAGGAATAGGTAAAGTCTTTTTTCAAAGGAGCCCACAGTTGGGCATGGTGGTGCAAGACTGTAATCCCAGCACGCTGGGAGGCTGAGGCAGGAGAATCACAAGGTCCAGCCAGCCTAGGCAAAACTCAGTGACTTAGTAAGATCCCATCTCAAAGGATCTGAAAGACACACCTGCTAAAGATGCAACTTAGTGTGAAAGCCCTGGGCTCTCTTCCCAGGAGGGGACACATTTGGGCAGAAGATACCAAAAGTCAGGAGCTCCCTCCTTTCTCCGGTGGGAACTCTACCGGGGGTCATCCTGGCACCTTGCAGAATAGCAGGGTCTCAGCAGCAGCTGGAGAGGGAGTTAGGGTGGGTGGGGTGGGACGGGAAGGAAGTAGATGAGTGGAGAGAGCTCAAGGTGGACAGTGGCTGCCACCACACTGGCCGTATCTGCAACGAGCTGGACTGAGGGCGCCCATGGGGCAGAAAAGGAAAGTGGGCCAGAACTGGGCAGGTTCCAGACACCAGCTGAGGCATTCCTGAGGCTTTGCCCACGCCCAGAGCAAGGGCGGAGTGGGACCGCATGGGGTTCCTGTACTGGAACGAGTGGGTGGGCAGCACCTAGGGCCACTAGCCACTAACTAGGCAGCTGGGGAGACCGCCTCGCTTTCAGGAGCTGATGTCCAGGCTGGAAGGACAATCCTAGTGCAGCTGGGGATCTGAGCCCATCAGGAGGGGCAACTGCTGGGGACAAGGGCACAGGATCGCTGATGCCGTGCAGGAGGGTGGCGGCACTGGCAGAGAGAGTGTGGGTGAAGCTGAAAGGGTCAAGAGCAGAGCACTGAGTGGGCAGTGAGGGGGCCAGAGGAGTGACCGGAACCTGGAAGGGAGGAGGGAGAACTGGGCTCCTGCGCTCACCAGAACCCAGGGAGGGGTTTCAGGAAAAGATACTCGTGGAAGGCAGCATCAGGTGAGTGCAGCGGGGACAGGGCCCTGGAGCTGGCAGCAGCCTCCCTGTCTGTCTTCTCTTGTCACTTCAGTTGAGTGAAGGAGGAAGCTACCCTCCTGTTAGCTGGGCAGTAAAGGAAACACTCCTCCCAGTTTGTTCGTGGTGCTGGGGACTGACCCAGGGCCCTGTCACTGAGCTACATCCCAGGACTTTTTATTTTTTGACACAAGGTATCACTAAATTGCTCAGGCTAGCCTGAAACTTACACTTCTCCTGCCTCAGCCTCCTGAGTAGCTGGAGTTGGCTGGGCTTGTAGGCACATAACCATCAGCCAGCTCCTGCTGATTTTTCACAGCCAGGGAGGTGGAAGAAGTGAATTCCAGAGAAAAGGAAAAGCAGGAAGACTCAGGAGAGAAGGGATGGGCACATGGCTCTGAGGTAGGGGTGGTTTGTGGTAGGACCCATTTTCCTTGGGAACCTCTGTGTGTGTGTGTGTGTGTGTGTGTGTGTGTGTGTGTGTGTGTAGGGGTTATCAGTGTGACACAGGACAGAGGTGGAGCCATTTCCCTGCCTGCCTTTATTTGGGGACCACAGAGACCTGGGGTGCAGTTCTGTGATGACTGAAGAAAGGCTGAGAGGGCAAGGGCAAGCAGGCTAGAAGCGCATGGGGACAGATGTAGTAGGGAGGCAACTCACTGGGCGGACAGGCCAGCTGCCGGGAGGGGGGGGAGGGCACTGCTATCACTGGCTCTGCCTGGTGCACTGCACCCCCACCATGGTCAGTGCTCTGATGGCCTCCCCATCACCCACAGCTCAAGAAAGCCTGACCGACACCCATCAAAGAGAGTCCTGCAGGAGGCCATCCTTGTACTCCGTGTCAGTCCCCAGAGAGGTACACAGGGACACCGGAGAAGCTGCTGCCTTAGAGGACGGGACAAGCAGAAGTGGACATTATTCTGTGTGTGACCAGACACCTCATTTTCCCTTAAACTGTCCACTCTACTGAGTGGGTCCGGGATTTTCTTCTCAGTGGAGCTGAGAAGGTCAGCTATTCAAAGTCAAAAGCTGATTCTGTTTTCCTGTTCCCAGCATCTGTCCAAGGCAGATGCTTTGGTGATGATCTTTTGTCAGATGAGTAAATAACCAAATAAAAGAGATGTGAAAGATGAGTTTGCATGCCAAAGCCCCTGGCCCTACACATGGAGAGAAGAGACCTAGGATATGTGCCACTCAACTGCCTGGGCCCAGTGCCTCTGTTCCCCTGGGGAAACGTGAGGTGCAGCAGGCCTCAGAGAGCCATGGCTCTGGGGCTTACCTCTTACTGGCCTTCTCTTAGGGCTTCCTCCATCTTGGCTGTCTCCTGCCGCCTTCCCCGGAGGTCTTCGTCTGAAAGCAGAAGAAAGCCCTTGTTTTCTGTCCTGCAGCCACCACCCCTCCCTCCAGTGGAGCATGTGCTGGCTCTGAGCGGGCAACGCATGTGCCTAGTGAGAGACGGCAGGACACCTGGGTGCTGGCCTATCTCTGAGGCCTTAGACAAGTTCTTTCCTCTTCTTTGGGTCTCAGTTTCCTCATCTATAAAATGGGAGGGGAAACAGGACTATCTGGGTGTCTCCTGGCCTTGAAGGCCCTATGACATGCTGTCCATTGTTCAGCTGTGTGTGGCTCGGTAGGATCTGAGAGGGGTAGGGTTGGTCGGGTCTTCTGGTCCCTGTGGCTTTGGAAGAGACTAAGTGAAAGGTGGAAGCTCTAGGTGTTGGGGAGATGGCTTAGTGGAATAAGCGCTTCCCTGGCAAGCGCAAGGACCTGAATTCAATCCCCCGTTCCACAAAAAAAAAAAAAAGGAAAGAAAGGTGAAAGCCCTGAAGCTGGCTGGCACTTGGTCCCCTGACTGGGAACACTCAGGACCTCCTCATGCAGTGTCACCCATTGCAGACACACAGGAGCCCAAGGTTCCTCTCCCCGCCTCACCACAAGCGTGAGCCTCCACATCATCCAGAAGGTTGGCTGTCGATGCAGCAGCCCCCAGCCTGCAGAGCCATTCAGGAAAACCGTCCTGGATATAGACCAGGGATGCCCTGCCCTCCCCAAGCCCAGGAGGCCTCCTCTCCTGTCCCTCAACATCCCAGTGCTGCCCCCACCAGCCTCCTTTCTCGGGGTCAGGAGAGCAGCCAGGCCCTGACCCTCGGCCCCCAGGGATATCTCTGGTGACAGAAGAGGGACTTTCTCTTTGCTCCTCTGTGGCTGTCCAGCTTTTAATAGCCTGGGCCTTGTTTGACAGCACGGATGGGAGTCTGGGTAAAAATGTGGACCATCTCACTGCTACTCGAGAAGGGCCTCTCGCAATGATGTGTGAGGACTCAGACCAGTTCAACTAGAGAAGTTTGGGGAAGGTTTGCTGATCACACTTGAAGATTCAACTTTTCTCCCAGGGAGGACGAGGAGGAGGAGCGGAAGAAGCTGGCAATGCCATTGTCCTTGTCATAGAGCAAACAACTTCCTCCCGTCCTGCTTCCCAGTCCTGGCCTGGCACTCCGGGAGGTGGGTGGCCACCAAGCAGCCCAGATCACGGAGCAGAGAGGAGGCTGCAGACCCAGGGGCGCCAGGGCGCAGCACCCACCACCCAAGCCGTGCCAGGCCAGAAGGATACGACTGATGCTTGGGCAAGTGCTTCCGCCTGGACTTCCGCAGTTTGGTCTTCTCGGAGAAGGCGCGGGCCAGCTCAAACAGCTTCCTCCGGGTGGCTGGGGCAGAGAGACCCGTGAGCCACTCATTTTCTTGGCAGTGAGGGCATCAGATAGGCTCCCCCCTCAAGTCAGGGGGTGGTCAGGGTGGCACCAGGACCCCTTAGGGTGGGAGCTGGGGAAGGGAGGTGATAGGAACGGCAGACACAGGCCCCACCTCAGGAGCAGCAAGGCTGCCATCCCAGGTTGGCCTGCAGGGGCAGCAGAGGCCACCAGGAGCCGGGCCCAGGGCCTACCGGCAGCCCAAGATCCGGGTATTCCTTCCCCAGCGGCCACAGCCTGCCAGCCCTGCATTTGGCTTCCCTTCCTGCCCCTCCCTTAGCTCCCTGAGTTCTGGGATTTCCATGACTAATGAGAGATTTTTCCTGAAACGAAGCCTGGAAGGATAGTGCTTCTGAAAGCTGGCGGGACTTGGTGGGCAGAGGTCCCTAACTCAGAGGGTCCCTTCCCCAAACAAAAGGAGCTTGGCAAGGGTCTCCCCCCACGCAGCCGGGCAGGGCCAGTTGCCTCAAGCCACAGAGAATGTGAACACAACATCCGGGAGAGGCCATGTGGGGCGCATTATTTTCCTGCAGACAGCTGGCCAGAGAGGATTTAAACTTAATTTGTACCCAGACTCAGCTGCAGAGGGAAGTGAGGCAGGAAGGCTGAGGGAGCCAGCCTGCGATTAAAATGTCACTCCAGTTCACTCAGGGTCAGTGGCAGTCAGAACCCTGCCTGCATCCCAAGCTCTGGGAAGGTGGGGGAAGGGCTGCAGGCCGGACTCACATTTTCCCATGTGTTTCAGCTTGTCCCTGAATAAGGCATCTTCAGACACAGCAGGGTTGGCATCACTGTTTCCTGGAAGAGGGAGACACCTGCTGTGGGACAGGGTCCCTTCAGTCATATTAGATAGGAGGCCCAAGGGGCTGCCGAGGTCCCAGGGGAGTGAGCAGGGCTATCCCCACACAGGGCCTTCTGAGCTCTCTCCTGCCACTGCAGCAAAGATGAAGGTGTTGTCCCTTAAATCAGGAGGGAAGTTAAAGCCAGGAGGACACTTGGGGTTGTAGGAGCACTTCTGTCTCCTAGCAAACCATGCTGTCCTCCTCTGTGAAAATGAGGACTTTTTTGCGGGGAGAGAGGATAGAACCAGGGCCTTGGCATGCAGCTACATCCCCAACATTTTTGAGATAGTGCTCACAAAACTGCCCAGGTGAGACTCAAGCGGGATCTTCCTGATTTAGTCTCCCGAAGTGCTGGGGTTATAAGTGTGTGCCACCACCACACCTGACTGAACATGAGGACACTCAGGGTCAGCTGCCCGTGTGGGAAGCCGGCTGGCATGGGGTCCCAGCTGTCCACTACATTCCATGAAGTCCGCTTGGTAGTTTAAGCTGTGGTGGGGTGGTTACACCATGCAAGTCACAGGCACTCCATCCAGGCTTCCCCGCACCCAGAGCCTCTGTTGACCATTCTGCTTGCGTCCCGTGCCTGTGAGTCAGAGCGGCCAGAATGCCAGGCGAGCGCCCCTTCTTCCCCCGGAGAGCACCCTCCAGGACACCCAGCAGAATGGGAACTGGGCAAGGCCAAGACCCAGAGCCCCTCCCAGCTCTGCAGCCCTACTGGGGCTCCGCCTTGCCCCACTCTCCATCCTGTAACTAATCCCCAGTCACCTTGTCTGCTAAGTCCCCTCTGAATCACCCCATCCACCCCTGCAGCCCTGGTGTCTCTGGTTAATTCGGGATCAAGGCTCGGTGAAAATGCCTGATGCACATCTGCTGGGGCATAAGCTCCAGCCTGGCTGCAGGATTTTCTCTCTTGGAGCTGGGTTGAGCAGGGCCCCACCCCACTGCTCCGGCATGCCTCACCCCAGTGCACCAGTGCATAGACACTCACTGTACCATAAGACACCGCTGTGCACAAGACACTGCTTAGCTTTTCTGTGGCTGGGCAGCTTCTGTGCATTCATTACAGGGCAGTAACCAAACAGGGGCTACTGTCCACACAGGTGCAGGGTCCAGGTGTTGAGGCTAAAGACCGGGACCCTGCGTCATGTTCCCACCTCTGGCTTCATCCTCCCATCCATGCATCCCAAAAGCACTGCTGCCCACACCCTGGCCCCCTTCAGCCTGAGCCTCCCAGCACAGAGGCCTGACCACTCTTGATGCAATTCCTGTTTTCATGTGCTCACAGCTTGAAATTTTTCTTCCTTGAACAGCTAGGGCAGGGC
>NW_004524798.1:757826-781479 GCF_000260255.1 Octodon degus | reverse complement strand
TGTTCAATCCCCAGTGTTGAAAGAAAAAAGGTTTGTCCTCAGCTTTGAGATGTGTTTTGCCTGTTTCTTAGACATATATGTTCTTATAGAACTATAAGCTTCTCCAAGACAGTCTAGGCCTCATTTGCTTGCCTTGTCCTTCCTGCTCCCAGGTGCTACCAAGGGACATTATGTCGTGTGCTGAACCTCACCAGGCACAGGTGTGTGATTCGCCGGGCACCCACCGGGTGTTAACCCCACAGGCCCAGGCTGGGGGTGGGGGGCCGGGGCTGCTTGGTGAGGAGACATCGCACTCCATCACAGGTGCAGAGGTGGGGCAGGACCATTCCTTCCAGTTTGCCGAGGAGCCCCAGAACCCCACCTCTATTTCAAACCTTACCCCAAACTCTATAAATATGTGAGGCAAAGTTGCTGCAGTGTGTCCTCCCAGAGGTAAGGTTACCTGGGACGGAGGATGGAGAGCCAAAGTCGTTTCCCACAGCCACACTGCTGGATTTGGATTTCTGGGACTCGTATTTCAGTCGATCTGGAAAAGGACCACATTCCTGTTAGGGAAGCGAGCTCCTGGCTCTTGGGGGAAGGCTGGAAGACGCAGGAGGCTGCGCCCCAGTCACAAGTGCACACATGCACACAAAGGATACCAGCACACACAGAGCCGGTGGTAACAGAAATGAGTGCCTGGCAACTACCAAAACTGTGAGAAAGCCACAACAGTCAGAATCAGATGGTGGCTGAGAGAGTCCAAAACATTGCTTTATTTTTATTTTGGCTTTCTGAGACCAGGTCTTGCTAGGTCATTGAGTCTGCTCTCAAACTCACTGTGTAACCCCAGCTGAACTCAAACTTGCAGTACTCCTCCAGCCTCAGCCTCCCAAGTGCTGGGATTACAGGTGAGTGCCACCACACCCGGGCCA
Source organism: Octodon degus (assembly GCF_000260255.1). Taxonomy (NCBI): domain Eukaryota; kingdom Metazoa; phylum Chordata; class Mammalia; order Rodentia; family Octodontidae; genus Octodon; species Octodon degus. The sequence continues at coordinate 780,565 of NW_004524798.1, read as the reverse complement.
CCAATGCCCTGATTTTAAAAAGAGAGACCTGAGAACTCCACAGCCTTTGCTGTAAGCAGGGCCGGCATCTGGACCTCCTCCCTCCAGCCTCTGTTCTCGCTGTTCCACCCCATGAACACATGTGTCACACACTCACACTGGGACCCTTGCATGACAGCCTCCAACAGCTGTCTCTCCATACCCCACCAAGCCAGCCCCCAATCCTGAAGGAGAACAGCAGCCAGGCAGGGGAGCAGGGACCCCAGCCAAACATTGCCCAAACGCCCTGCCCTAACAGCCTCTCCAAACAGAGCCTCCACTTTGGCTTCAATGGAGCCCGCCGCTGTGGTCCTAGAGCTTCAGGCTGTCCTGTGGGCCTGTGGAGCCTTGCCCCAATCCCAGACCAGTGCTGAATGCCCAGCAGAGGTACAGGGGAGGGAGGGAGTGGACGCACCCCTCTCCCTGTGAGTCCCTAGGAAAGCAAAGGGTATCTGGTACCCAGGCAGAATTCTGGGGCTTCCCCAGGACCGCTGGTGAGGGCTGCGCCTTCACTGCGCCTCCACAGTACGGAAATGCTGGCCCCTGGAGCCCTGAGGCAAAAGCCCACATCCTTCTTTCTCCAGCCCTGGGGTGGCAGCCACAGCACCCGCCCACGCCTCAGTTGCCCACCTCTCTCCAAGGCGAGGAGGAAGTCTCGGTTGCGCTGCAGTTCCTTCATGAACTCCTCGTTCTGCAGGAAGAGCGCGATCCTCTCGTCCTCCAGGTACTGCTTCCAGCGGCTGTCCTGGTCTCCGGCCGTGGCAGGCAGGCCACCCTCTCCACTCACAGACTTGGTGCACCGGGGGTTACCCTGAGGAGGAAGCATACTGGTGCCTACCACAGGGGCACACGCCAAGCCCACCTCCACACACACATCACACACACCCTTGACCTTGAGCCCAGCCCCCCTGTGGAAGCAGCAGGGCCCCAAAATGATCTTTCCCATCACTCCTTCATGCACAACCCCAACGCTCCAGAAAACGCATTTGCAAATAGCTCAAGAGCCTGCATAGGACGCCCCAAGTCAAACCTCTCCCTGGGGGCTGGTGAGATGGCTCAGTGGTCTAAAGCACCTACTTAGAACAAGCTTGGCAAAGCACAAGGACCGTGGTTCAATCCCCCAGCACCACATGCCAGCCAGTGCCGCCTCCTGGTGGGCTGAGCTGGCCACACACACACACACACACACACACACACACAAATAAATAAAAATTAAAAAAAAAAAAACCTCTCCCTGTACACATGCTCCACAAGGTGAGATACATCTGCTCCACGGAGATACTTGGGGACCTGTCAAGGTCTGAGGAGAAGCCACCCCAGCACTTTCCCAAGGGACAGGAGCCACTGCCTGCCCTGATCCCCTTCCCTGCAGCCAGGGTATCCTTAGGCCATCACCTCGCTGGGGCAGACTAGGAAACCTCCAGACCTGACAGGAAGTAAGGCTTTCGGTTGGGCGTTCTTTCCCTGCAAGCCCAGGGTAACAGAAATAGCTCAGGGACAGGGGAGATGGCTCAGTAGGATAAGCACTTGACTGGCAAACACAAGGATCTGAGTTCAATCCCTGGTTCCAAAAAAAAAAAAAAAAAAAAAAAAAAAAGAAGAAAGAAAGAAATAGCTCAGCCTAAGCTTACTGACCAGGAAGCAGAACTGGCTGGCACAAAACATGTGGGTGGAGAGAGATACTAGACAGGTGGGTGGGCTGGGGGCATGCAGCAGCCATTACCTGTATGCTGTCCAGCTGCTGGGGCAGGATGCGGAGAAAGTCATCAGGGAGGTTGCCCAGCAGGGGAGGGTTCCAGTTCCGATAGCGCTGCTGGCTCGCAGAGGGCCCGGATGTGTGCACATCAGTCCTGTGGGGCAAGGGGTTAAGGAGGAGCTGGAGTCAGGCACAAGCGCAGCCTCTGGGCCTTTCACATGTGGTCCTCGGGTTCTTGGGCAGGTAGGATCCAGCTCGGAGCTGCCAGGCCCCTGCTGCATTAGACAAAGGCTCTGCTCTTGGCCCAGGAGGCCCTTCTCAGGCAGCCTGGCTTGGCTGCATCCCTTGGCCCTGAGCTCAGGTAACCACTGCTCTCTACTCGGAGCCCTTCTAGGGTGCAGGAACTCCGCTCTGGCACTAATGTCAATCTTGTGGATTTAGACATAGATGTCAAGGGATGTTCCCGATAGTCAGGGGACAGTACGTACCCTATGGTGCTCATACCCCAGCACCTAGCACACTATAACTAAGTACTGACAAAGATGCCAAACACAGCCAGCCTGCCTGCGGGAAAGGTGTGTGGCAGGAGGTCCATGCCAGGGCAGAGGGCACCTGTGTGGGGTGCAGGAGAGGAAGAGAGGCCATGTCACCCAGCCCTGAGGGCAGCCTGGAGCCTGGCCAGTAGCTCCCCCAGCTCCTCCACAGCCTGCAGTGTGGCAGCCGCAGGACACGTGTTCTGCTGAATCAGGGAAATGACACACTGAGAAGGCAGCCACGCGGCCTGGTAGCGGGTGGCGGGTGGTGGGGCCCTCTCCTGCTCAGCCTGGCTTTGATTTGGCCTCCAGCTCCAGGAATCCCGCCCGCCCCCTCACTGGAGGGGAGCTTTTCCGGGCTTCAGGACTGTGGAAATAACTTCCTTTCCTTTTTTATTTTGGGCTGGTGGCCAGCAGGGGTGAGAGAGAAAAGGAGAGAGCAGAAGGATAGCCAGCTGCTAAGAGCGGGGTGGGGCCTGGCAGCCCAGAGCCCAGGGAACCCTCCAGACGGCCAGAACCTCAGAGGGGGTGATGTCTGGTTGTAGGCTTTGCTTCCCTCCCAAGGCCCAAGAGAAGCCCCATTGCTCAGGAACTTGAAGACCCCCTCTGGCTGCAGCTGGGAGAGATCTCTGGGGTCATGATCCTGCTTTGGGCCTCAGGGTCGCCATCTGGAGACACAGGTGCCCACCCTGAGCCCAACCACAACGGGCAGCCACCCCAAAAGCTGCAGAGCTGTATCTGGACCCCTCTAGCCAAAACACCCAAGCGGCAAGGGGCAGCACAGGGGAGAATGTTCAGAGTCACTCTTGCTGCTGAATCCAGGGTGCCAGAGGAAGGACAAGGCCAGCCCCATCAGACCCCAGGCCCTGGCACTGGAGGGGTAGAGATGAGGGTAGCCACAGCTGCAGGAGCAGGGGGCCAGACCACAGGCAGCTAGGAAACTCCATTGTGGTTGGAAAGGAATGTCAGAAATGAGCCGAGAGGCAAAGAAAAAACTCCCAAGGCTGCCATTTCAATGGAAGAACAGCAGGAAATCTGTGCGGAGGGGTCTCCTGGACTTCAGAGACTTACAGACCGAGGGACAGGCTGGGGGAGGGGAAGGAGACAGCAGGTTGGGGACAATCTCCTGGCCAATGCTTCTGGAGTCCAAAAATAGACCTTCACACCACCACAGACCCACGTTTACTCACAGAGTGTCAGACCTGACTTGCAAGGATCTCAAAGATAGGCAACCTGCCCAGAAGGATTTTTGAGTGGAGATTTTTCAAGTTCACATGGGACAGGCCCTGCCGTATGACACACCGCTTGTCTAGGGTGCAGGAATCCCTGTGCTCCGGGCTTGCTTTCTGTTAGGGCTTGTGTCTAGATGACCCTAAAGCTTCATGTGGCCATAGGTGGGGCTTTTTCAGAGCTGACTGGATCTAGAGTGTGTGATGCTGGGATATATACACTGTGCAATGCTAGGCTCAAGGGCTCTAGGACTAAGGGTGTGAGTGCTGCCTCACCTAAGTAGCCTGCATAAGACATAAGAGACAGACAGGGCTGTGGTTGACCCTTCCTGGCTTTGCTACCTTCTGCCCACCATGAACGCTCTCCCCTGCAATGCCCTCTGCCAACCCACCCTGCTGTGGAGCCAGCTGCTTATGGATTGAAACCTCTACAAACTGTGAGCTATATAAATTTTTTCCCTTTTAATTTGGGTGTCAGGTATTTTCTCTCAGCAATGAGACAAATAACTACGACACTCTCTGGAAAGGCCCTGCCTCTTGGGGCCCCCAGAGCAATGTCTAAGCTTCCAAACTCAGCCTACCTGCAGGATCTCACATAGCCAGGGACTGAAGGAGTTCAGACCATTCTCCTTCAAGACTGACTCTTTTCAGCAGCTGGGAGAGTCCTAAAGCAATAGGCTGACCATACCACTGAAACCTCCTTCTGGCCTCCTCAAAGGTAAGATGGAAGCCACCCTGCCACTTGCCAGCCTTGTCTGGCCTTGTCCAGTGCCACCCACTCCAGAAGTCCCCAGATGGCCCTCCTGCACCCAGGCTTTTGCACACGCTGTCTCCTGTGACTGGCACACCCTCCCATCTGCTGCTTCATGGGGCTGATGCCAAGGCGTGTGGCCTTCAGCTCATAGCGTGGACTCTTGGCAGCTGCCCACCCCTCTGTCTCTGTCCTCTGGGCTCTGACCTTCCTGGGGTGTGAGTGAGGGGCCTTGGCAATCTGTTCATCCATGAGGTACATTTCCAGGGACTCAATAGATGCTGGGAATGAATGTCCCAGTGCAGAGACTAAACAAGACCCTGGGGCTGGCTTGGGGTAGGTAGATCTAGGCCTAGTGGGTTATGGGGGCAAAGGGACACTGCTCAGGGGCTGGCCCTCCTGCTAACGCACACTGGAAGCCTAGGAAGGAAGCCTCAGTGATGGTCTCTACCTCAGAGTTGGAGCTGACCTCCAAGGCCAGCCAGTGCAGTGGGGCAGGAAGAGCAGCAGACCCTAATTATAGGTCCGCTTTGTCCCTGACACTGCGCAAAGTGCTCCACACACAACAGCTCAATCCTTGTAACACTGCTGAGGGGCACATTAGTAACCCCATTTCCTAGATGTGAAAATGAAGCGCAGAGATTAAGTGACACAGCAGAGAGCCCAGACAAGTCAGAAGTTTGGCAGCATGGGCCGGGGAGATGGCTCAGTAGAATAAGCCCTTCCCTGGCAAGCACAAGGGCCTGAGTTCAATCCCTGGTTCCCCCCCACAAAAAAAGAGGGAGGGAGGAAGAGGAGGAAGAGGAGGAAGAGGAGGAAGAGGAGGAGGAGGGGGGAGGAAGAGGAGGAGGAGGAGGAGAAGAGAAGAGAAGAGAAGGAGGAGGAGGAGGAGGAGAAGTAGTAGTAGTAAGTAGTTTGGCAGCAAAAAAAGGGGTCAGGGTGTCTGCAGCGTGCCCACTCCCTATGCAGCGAAGCCCTCGGCTCCTGGCTCCAGTTGAGGCAAAGGCAACAGCTGGCTGAGGCCCACAGGGTCTGCACAAGGCCTCCTGAGCCTGGCCTCAGAAAGGCTCCCATCAGTGGGCTGCACTGCCGCTGCCCCTAGCCCTACCCCACCCCCGCACAGCAGAGGAGAAAGGCTATGGCCAGACAAACCCATCCTGAGTCTAAGCTGGCATCCACTCCCACAGCCTCAGTTTTCCCTTCAGAAAAAGTCAGTTATTCTGCCTAACAGAAACTGATGTTTTTGCAGAAGTATCTTGGGATATTTTTTTTTTTTTTAAAAAAAGGTCACATTTAAAAATAAAAGTAGGGGCTGGGGAGATAGCTCAGCAGCTTAAGCGTCTGCCTGGCAAGCACAAGGTCCTGAGTTTGATCCCAGTACCGCCAAAACAAAGAAAAGGAAAAAAAGAAAAAAATTACCAGATTCTCAGCACTTTGGGAGGCTGAGGCAGGAGGATCAGAAGTTCAAAGGAAGCCTGTGAAATTTAGGAAGTCCCGGTCTCAAAATAAAAAAGTAAGTAAATTACAAGGGCTGAGGGTGTGGCTGAGTGCTTGCTGATTTTAGTCCCCAGTAAAAGAAAGGGAAGGGGGAATAGCTGTGACCCACCAGAGAAGGGGAGTCCTGCCCATGTTTCCCCCCAGACTAGCTCTTGATTCCTGCCTCCCGCCCCGCATGGCCCGCCATCTTCTGTACACTTTTAATAGACCCTAACTCAAGACACTGCGCCCCGTGACTCTGGGACTCAACTGGTTCCTAAGCCACAGTCTGGGAGCCCTCACTGGGGAGGTGACAGGGCACAGCAGTGAAGAGTCACTGGCTTTGAAGTACAAAAGATGGATTCAAACCCCAGCTCTCAGTCATCTGTAAAATGGGGGTGCCGACAGTGCCACCTCCTAAGTCATCAGGTAAGGAAGTGTGGCAGGGTCAGGTGTTTGAAGGGCGCGTGGCAAACGGCAGCAATTCTTCATGGCTATACCCGTGTGATCCCCATCCCCACAGCTCCAGGGCTTCCGAGATCACCCACTCAGCCCAGTCCTTCTAAGAATGGCAGAGGTACATGCCTTTAATCCCAGAGACTTGGGAGGCTGAGGCAGGCGGCCTGCAAGTTTGAGGCCAGCCTGGGCAACTCTGTGAGCCCCTGTCACAAAATAAACTTGTACAAGGCGAAGGTATAGCTCAGCGGTAGCGCTTCAGTAGACGTGCAAGGCCCTGCGTCTGACGCCCAGCGCCAGGAGAAATGCCAGTACGCATTCTGCAGGCTCACCCTTCTTGCTCTGGCGGCTCCCTTGACTACAAGCCCAGAAAGCAGAGGCTGAGCACTACCTGGTCCCATGTAGCATGGGACACGCTACCTACCCCGGAGTAGGAATGTAAACATTTCCTTCTGCAATCCCGGCATCTCGAAAGTTCTCCCTGGTATCAGGCTAACATGCCTCTTGCTGCAGTAGAAGCCTATTCTTGGTGGAATTGTACACCGAAAGGTCCGGCATTTCCCACAGGGTCTGTACCCAACCCAGCCACTCCCTTCCTTCTCCCAGTGCTCAGAGATAGATCCTCACCGGGGAGGTGGAGTCGGGGGGGCCAGAGGGTAAGGCCTGTCGAACATGTGCATGTGGTATGCCGGCGGGGAGTACACCGGCGGGGGCTCTTCATCGGAGCTATCAGGTTCCAAAGTCCTTTCCAAGATCTAGATCACAGACAACGAAGAAAGATGGATTAATAAGCCTTCCCTGAATCTAAATGGCAATGAGACAAAACCAAGTGTGGGCGAGGATGTGTAATAGGGCACTGCGTGAGCTGCAGGTGGGAGTGTAACTCAATAAAGCCACTGCTTGGGAAAATGAGTCCTATACTAAGGCTCAACCTGTGGCTGGCTGTCCCCATCATTGCTGCAGGCCCTGCAGATGGGAAAGCACACATGCCCAGAGCAGTGGCATGGTCCCACCAACCACTCAAGGAACAGGCCAGGAGTAGGGTCGGCAGTGTGGTCCTGGGGGCAGGGCACGGGGGCTCCTGGATCCCTGGATGCCGTGTGGTCTAGGTGTGACAGCCAAGTGCATTCACACCTCAAAGCTTCCGTGAGCTGCACACTTGCAGTTTGCATCCTCTTTCTCTGAAGAAGTATCGCCTGCGCCCTCTTCAATGCACGTCCACATTTCCTGTCTTAACCTCAAACTGCCTGGCAAGAAAGGAGGTGGATTACTGAGCCCCTTTTACAGATGAGGAACCTGAGACACAGGTTGGTGAAGTGACATGGAATCCACAGAGTCTTCATCTGGGACCGTGGCCCACAGCCAGGCCTCAGGTGCAAATCCCACACCTGGACTGGATGCTCAGGCCCACAGAGGCCAGAGCCCAGGAGCCAGCTAGGGGACAAGAGAGGCCTCGACTGGATTCCCAGGGCCCAGACAGAGTGGGACCCTTCCCAGGGGCCCCCAGGCATCAGGAGCAGCAGATCCCTCATCACACATCCCGAGGGTCTACACTTTGCCGCCTGATCCTCCCTCCACCCCTTGGCACTGCTCCCATCTCCTGCAGGATTCGAGAACTGGGAAGGGCTCAGAGGCTCTGAGCCCCCATTTAACTCCACGTGAGTTTCTAGAAGTCCCTTCTAAAGCTGCTTCTCCCTGCATCTCCTCCTGTGGGCCTGGACTGGACTGTGGGCATCTCTCTTCTCTAGACCTGCCAGGCCTGGCACTAGAGCCTCACAGGACACCCTGGCAAGGAGCACATGCATGTGAATACACACACAGGCACAGGCACACACACACACACACACACACACACACACACACACACACACAGAGTCTGCACATGCCAAGGAGGCCTCCCACCCTGGAATGCACAAACGTTCTTTCCTGTGCGGTGGAAAGTATTTAAACAGATGCTATTACAGGAAAAAGAATATAGCTTCTTTGTGGGCCAGTGTTATGCTTACTGCAAATTTCTATGGGGAGGAAGAGAACGAAAGAGACAGACAGGCAGAGACAGACAGACAGAGATCAAGTGAGAGACTGAGACTGCAAGCTCTGTTGCTGTGCATAGCAGCTCGGCAAGAACCTGAGGCATGCAGAGGACTTGCGGCCTCACGCTGCCCACACACCCACTGCCCAGCTTCCTCTGTTCTGGAGCCAGTCTGGAGCCTGGTCTGGTCCCATGAGGCTGGTCTCAAGGGGCCAGAAGGAGAGAACTGGTAGGAACTGTTTCCAGGGGAAGCTGCCCTGGGTTTCCTCCAGGGACGGTGGCCTGCAGCAGACAAACCCCCAGAACCCAGAGATCGGGCCCGAGGGCTCCACGGTGCAGCCCCCAGCAGCCACCTGGAGAGGAATAGGGATATGCATGCTCAGAGGCAGGCAAGCTCCAGAAAGGCAGGTCCTGTCCCTGTACCTGTCTGGCCTCCTTGCTACCCTACCAGCCCTAAGGAGCCTGTTCTGGCTCTAAAGGTGCTGGGGTTTACAGCCCTGTGGGCTGCTGACTTAACTCATTATGGGTGACAGATGCCTGCCAGGTGTTGGGACAGGGTCTGGATCATTTATCTGCAGCAAGGATATCCCTAGGGCCAGCCACCATCCATCAGCCTGAGAGGGGATTTTTACAGTCAGCAGTTACTGTGGGTCCAGCCACTGCTCGTAAATTTCCAACAGCCTTCTTGCTGCTGGGCTTGGAGCTGGTTGCGTGGGCCGGGGCAGGGCGCCAGAGGAGGAGCTGGGAAAGAGTAGAGGAGGGCAGGGTGCACTAAGGGGCTGGGCCGGTAGAGCAAGTCATACAGAGCAGGTGACATGGGGACATACTGGGTCACCAGGGATGAGGAAGGAAAATCCTACTTATCAGATGTCAAGACCAATGAGACCGCAGCGGGAGAGAGTGCAGAGAGTTTGCCAGCTCACACTGAAAAGATGTGTTGCGCACATGCACATGCACACACACACACACACATACACAAAACCCCTCCTTTCCACGAAGAGGATCTAGGCTTTCCAGTATTATTCCCTTCCTCAGGCAAATCCAGGCAGCTCAATAAGAGAAGATAGAAAATTGTGCAAAGATAGCAACAACGTGTATTCATTCAACAAACACCCCCTGGGCCAGCCAGATAGCTCAGCATATTAAAGCGCCTGCTTAGACAGACGCAGGGACTGGTTTGATCCCCAGCCTGCTGTGCTGTCCCTGCCCTCAGGGTGCACTGAGACTATGAATGAGACTGGGGGTAGTGGCACACACCTGTAATCCCAGTGCTTAGGAGCTGAAAAACAGGAAGGATCACTACGAGTCCGATCTGTGTAGTGGGACCCTGTAGACCTTGTACTAAAAATACATTTAAAAAAATTAAAAAAATTCCCTGAGTGTGCTCTGTGCCTGACTGTCCTGGATGCTGCATGTGACACAGGGACAAGGCAGAGGTCGTCACTCACATAGCTTCTCTCCTGGAGAGGGAAGTCCCAGGAGAACCTGCCAAGGCAGGGCCAGAGGGGCAGGATGGCTGACTGGTGGGGACGTGGGGACAGGACGACGCCACAGCTTTATCTGGGTGCAGGTTGCTCACTGTACTGAGGGTGATAATAATGCTCTTCCTGAAGTGTGCAGGGACCACTATCAAAGTGTGGGTTCCCGGCCTGGGCTGGGACCCAAGACAGAATGGTTAGATCTCACCTGCGGGGCCATTTCCTGGCTGACCTTTGCCTCCAGTGAGCGCTGTACTGTGGGCTCTAGGAGGACAAAAGCTCTGACTTGGCCAACATGGATACTCCGAGGTTAAGAGTCTTTTTTTTCCCCTGCCTTTTTTTTTTTTTTTTTGGTGGGGGTCAGGGCCTCGTTACGTACTGAAGTCTAGCAGTCTAGCTCTTCAACTCACTATAGCCCAGGCTGGCTTCAACTCATGAGGATCCTCCTGCCTCAGCCTCCTGAGTATTGGGATTACAGATGTACCACACCCTGCCAGCCTTTCGGGAAAAGTACACACTCGAAGATTCTGGGCTTGGAATTGGGACTCAGTGTGCTGGACTGGCGCCCAGGCCTCTGCATTTTTAACAAGCACCTTGATTCTGACGTCCCCTGATCCTGGTGCACCACTGAGAGGTCAGCATTTGTTGAATGACTGCACCATCTGCTCTGTTTTCCAAGGAAAAAGGAGGCTGGCTTGCTGGTTGGAACCTAGGCAGAGGAGTCACCTGCAGGCTCCAAAGGCTGCCCACACTGCGCCCTACCTCCGGGGGGATGCTACCCTCCGAGTCGGAGCTGTCCTCATAGGCGCTGCCGCCGCCCCCCTCCAGGTTCATCTGCAGCAGCTGGTCGATGGTGGCGTCCACTGCACCGCTGTTGGCGCGCAGCACACACTCGATGATATCGTAGTCCATGTTGGGGAACATGGTCTTGAAGTCGTCCATGGCCTGGTTGAACTCCAGGCGGCGCACCTGGCGGGCTGGCCGGCTGTTGTTGAGCTCCTGTGGGGCCCCGGCGTTGCCTCCAGTCCCTGCTCCAGCCCCGCGTGCCCCCGCCCCGCCGCCTCCACTGCTGCTTCTGCGGAACAGGCTGGTCATTTTGTGCAGTCGCTTGGGGAAAATGTTTCCTATCAATTGGCCACAAACTCCCTTGTCCCTGGTCCTTCCGCCGTCAGCCACTTGCTTGCTTGCTCGCTCTGCAGACACGGGGAGCTCACCCGGCGCCTCCTCCCACGCCGGGCATGGGCAGCCGAGGCTCTGGATCAGCAGACTATGGGCCTGGGGCCCCAGGCAGTCTTCAGGGAGCGGACCTCATGGGGCATGTGGACCCGAGCCGGGCTTGGCTGGATGCGGGTCATCCACACCATGGGGGCATCCTGTGGCCAGCTCCAGGGATGGCCCCACCTGGAATGGGAGAGACAAGAGTCAGTGTGAAGATCCAAGGTGGGCAGAGGCGACCCCGGCCACAAGCAGGGAGGCCTGGCTTTTTCTGCTGCCTCTGCAGCTCCCACATTTTGCCACAGTACATTAGCAAGGGCGCTCTGGACTAGCACATGCCAGAACTCTATGGTAGGTGCACACTTCCATTCTGCAGATGGAGAAATTGTGCAAAGACTCAAAGGCAGGATCTGAACCCAGACCCTATGCCCTGCCCCCAGCCACCAATCTCAACTACTATGCACACTGCCAAGGATGACCTGGTAGGTGAGAGGGGTTCTGGGTCCTGCTCTCCATCACCACTCTAACATTGCTTCTGTCACCACAATGTCCCCCTTGGCAAAGTCCTGAATTTCAGGGACTCCCCAGTGTCACCAGGAACCTCCAACCTGAGAAAAGTTGGAGGTTCACTCCTGTACCTCCTCAGGATCAGAGGCTCCCGTTCTGGGTCATTGTTTCCATTCCTGAGGAGGCCCAGCACACTGCTGCTGCCCTCAGAGAGCCCAGACCCGGCCTTGACATTCAGTCCAGGCCCTTCTGAAGCGCCAGACCTGCAGAAGGAGCCAGGTCCCTGCCCCTGGACCATACCTGCTCACCGCTCTGTCAGGCTTCACGTTATGTCATATCTGGGATGCAGATCTGTTTTTAAAGAATACTGAGTGCCCTGCATATTTTAAAAAGGAAAGAAATGCCTAGAGGTTTCTTCTGAAAGCTCTTGAGGAACAATGGCTATCTTAAGTTCTCCCCCAGTCCAGTCCCTCTGCCGTAGCCAGCACCACCTGCACGCGCAGCATCACCAGTGTGTCTGAGGCTATGTGCACAGGGGGAAAGTCAGGCCCCAGAAAACCACCCGGCCCACTCAAACCAGGCACAGAAATGGCCACCAAGGTTACCCCTGGCTTCGGGCAGGAAGGAGGGTGGACTGAGTCTGAAAACACCATGTTCTGGCTCTCTCCCGCTTCTCCCAGGATGGACAGTCATTTACTTAGCTAGAAAAGAGGTGGCTCTACTGGCCTTTTCTAGGACTTGGGGGGCCACAAGCTTTACAGGCAATGGAGAAGCAGTCATGTGAGCGAATCAGCAGGCTCATCCTTGTAACCATCTCGGCACCCAATGGAGTGAGAAGCACAAACTGAGGGCTGTGGGATGGGGTGGGGAAGGGTTTCCCCCACACTGGGTCGGTGGAGGCCTGGCTGCCAGTGACTCCCAGTACCCAGAGGTCAGCCCTTCCTAATTCCCTGGGCTCTCCTACTCATCCAGTGGCTTCAAGGCGCCACCATGCTGCCATGCCTCTTGTCACACTCACTCCTGTACCTCCTCAGGATCAGAGGCTCCTGTTCTGGGCCTGCGAACATCTGCCTGGTCTCAGAAAGGCGGGTTGGATTTGAGGCTGCAAAGCTCCAGGTATGACGTGCTCTGTGCTGCCAGTGGAGACTGGAGATACGATCTACTCCCGCCCCGAGAAGGCTGGTTCACAGGATCACATGTCTGCATTTGTCCTGCTAAGTACACACTTGTTCTCTGCATGTATTATCACATGCATGAATGTAGTTTGCTAAAATGTCATAGCTAGGGAAAGTGGCATATGCCTATATCCAACCCAACAAGGAGGCTGGGATAGGAGAATCACAAGTTTAAGCCCAGTTTGAATGTGTTTAGCAAGACCCTGTTTCAAAATAATGATTTTTGGTACTTTTGTTCTGATAAGATGTGGGAGAGGGCTGGGGAGGGTGTAGCTCAGTGGGAGAGTCCTTGCCTTGCATGTGCAAGGTCCTGGCTTCAGCCCCTGGTACCACAAAAATCAGTCAATCTTTTTTTTTTTTTTTTTTCAGAACCGGGGAGTGAACTCAGGCCCTTGAGCTTGCCAGGGAAGCGCTTATTCTACTGAGCCATCTCCCCGGCCCCAATCAACTGATTTTTGTTATATGATCAAAACATAAATTCTACTGTGTCCTGGTTTTTACTGCTGAGTGGTATATGGTGGCCACCTTCCCATGTCAGCACATACAGAACCACTCCATCATGCTTAATACTTGAGGAATATTCCATTGATTGGCTAAAGCATGATTTACTTTCTACTTCCTTTTGTGCAGATGAGCCAGTACAGCCCAGGAAGGCCAAAGCCATTTCACAAGGAGAAACAGAAGGGTTACCTCAAATGACTGTCCAAGCATTTGGCTATGCAAATGAACACAGGAAGGTAGCCATGCGTGACAAGGCATCGCCGGCCAGCCCCCTGCACCTCCTGACACCTCGCAGGTCTGAGACTGCTACTCCGGCTCTGCCCTGGTGGCTGCTCTCACCTTGGGCTCTGCGGACCTGCCTTGAGGGGAGCCCATCACACAGACCCCTGCCTGTCACAGCATCACACATAGGGACCTGAGCCTCATACTCGGGCCCTGGGGAGCAAAGCCAGCATGTCCCTGCTCCCCTAATAATTCTCCAAGAAAGATGGGAGCCAGTTGTCACTTGGAGAAAGAGGCCAGAACCTGGCCACTCAGGGAGGAAGAAAAGTGGGGCACCCATGTCCCCTTTAACAGTCCTTTGGGTAGGCCCCTCAGGCTGATGGCCTGGGAGTATTCAGCAGCCTCAAGAGGCGTCCTGGCACCCGTCACTCAGTGACAGCGGGCATGCGCCACTTAGCTCAGCTGCAGACTTCTCCATGTCCCTGTCCTCTTGCGGCCCAGTGGCCCTCATCTATACGTAACCCTTATATGACTTCCATGTGAACTAAACAAGCTGGCCCTCAGTCCAAGGCCTGAGTGCTGTGTTCTGCTGTCTCTGCCCGCAGAGGCCAGTAAGAGCCAGGTGCAGCTGAGGTGCCGGCCAAGCAGCTCCCTGGAGCAGAGGGACAGAAGGGATAATTCTCAGGGACTCATTGCCATATCTAGATGCCAACCCTGGAATTCCTTGAGCCCTCTAGAAGGAAATGCTGGCCCTCACGACACTGGGGGAGGGGGCCTGCCGGCCTAGACAGCTTCTTCATCGAGCCCAATGCAGAACCTTGAAAAAGGTGTTGAATTATGAGTGTACGGGACACTCAGGATCCTGAAAGCCAAGCTGCCTATAGACAGCACCAGGAAGGGCTGGAAGGGCCCCCACTTCCCTGAGGACTGTCTCCTTTTTTCCTTGCTGAGGTGTGGCTAGCCACAGGGAGGACTGTCCCCAGGGGCAAAGTCATCCACGGCAGGCTGCTTTTGCTCCCAGCTCTGCTCAAAGGAAAAGCAATCTAAGGCACGTGGAAGCACACAGGCACCCAGGTGACCTGTTTATGAGTCTGTGCTTGGTACTTTCGCTGCTAATCTTTATTACAACTCCAAGAGATAGGTGCTATCACCTCTGTTTTGCAGATGCAAAAAATGTTCCAGAGAAGTTAGGTAACTCACCCAAAGCCACACAGCTAGTGTGGGAACAGAATTAACAACCTATTTCCTAAAAGGAAAAAAAAAAAAAAAAAAAAAAACCCTGCCAAGTAAGGCTTACAGGGCTGAGAGCCAGGGAGCCTGAGAAACGCAGCCAGGTGCCCCGGGCTTAGGCTGTCCCACCGGAGGAACGCGAGCCACACTGTGTGGGGGAGGCCTGTTGGCTCTGCCCCAGACCTGGCTCTGGGATCCTGGGGAAACCATAGGACCCCTCTGAGCCCCAACTGCTGAGCTTTGGCAGGAGAACGGGGAAGATAACCCTGAGCGGCTTCTGACAGGGGAAGTGCGTCAAACCCACCAAGCCCGTTAGAACTCTCATGAACACAGGACACTGGGGACCTGAAAACCTGGAAGCAGAAACCCGCACCTGTTCTCCCCCATGTCCCAGGGAGCCAGGCTGAGGGCAGCCTCTTCACCCTCCTCCTCCTCTTCCTTCTCTTTCTCTCTCCTTTCTCCTCCCAGCAAAGGAATCCAGGCCTGGCAGGGGCGGCAGGCAGCCAACTCCACTTCTAGAGTGAGCAGTCGCCAAGGCCTGAGTCACTCCAGGCCTGGCCCAGGGAGGTGGGCAGGCTCCCCCAGCCTTGTCCAAGGTCAACCCAGCTGGTCTCCTGCCTTCACAAGGCCTGTTGCTGTCAGGGCTGATGCAGCCCCTGTCCTGAGCTCCTGTTTGGACTGCAGTAAGGTGTGTGCTTTGCAGCATTAGCTCACCACTCTGACCCTCAGCTTCCTTGCTGGTAGAATCGGATGTAACACTACTTGGGAAGCACACTGTGCTAGCACTCTGTGGGTACGTGGAGCACAGGAAGCACCCTGGTGTGGAAGACAGGATGGTGTGGCCCGGGCTCCGCTCACACCCTGAGCCATCACCGCCAGCCCCACGGCACGTGACATGCCCACTCCTAAGCTTCAGTGGCACCTCCTGACCTCACCTTGGACATCCCCACCCTCATGCACAGAGCCCACCTGCCACCTCCACCTGCTGCACCCCCACCGCAGCTCCTCTGATGTTTCTGTGCCACTCCCTGTTCTGGCCTTAGTCTACTCCCCACTTCTGTTACCTGCAACTCCGTGGGGCTCAGGCTCAGCTTTGGGCTTATCTTCAAGAGCTTTTTTTAAAAAAATGTATTTAGGACAGGGTCTACAGGGTCTCACTACATAGATTGGACTCATAGTGATTCTCCTGTTTTCTCCCAAGTGCTGGGATTACAGGTACACACCACCACGCCCAGTCTCAGTTGCCATCTCAGTGCGCCCCACAGGCGGGACTAGCACACCAGAGATCAGACCCCAACCACTGTGCTCTGCCTAAGCTGGTACTTTAGCCTGCTGAGCCATCTGGCTGGCCCTCAAGAGCTCTTCTGTTAGGCCCTGCAGCCCATCCACTGCCCATCCTGTCTTCCTAACCTTCAAAAGGTCTTAAGAACCCAGCCACCTCCATGCCCAGCACTCCCGGCCGCTCCCTCCTCTGCTACCATGGTGGCGGCAGCATTCCTCAGCTCCCAAGCCCTCCTGGCTCCTCATGTCCTTAGACACAACCCAGAGCTGCGCGGCGGCCCACCAGGCCCTGCCACCTGTTTGGCTGCCATCCAACAAGCAAGCACACAGAGACGCAGAGACATGCAAAGACGGATCTTCACTGCTCTGGTCCCCATCACCACCCCTCTCCCAGGGGTCTCTGCCCTTTGCCCTGCTCCGCCTCCCTCTGTGACAGGCCACCTCAAGATGGTCTCCCACCATCTTCTCCACTAGACGCCAGCTCCCAAGGGCAGGGTCCTTGCTGCATTCACTGGAGGACACCAAACCCTAAACAGTGCCCAGACTGTGAACAGAACTGCCTTGGCTGAGGCAGAAGGGACCGAAAGGTGGAGAAGCATGATAAACCGGCGTTCTTCCCTGCCCTGCCTCCTTTGGCTCCCAGCAGAGGTGGGAGGGGGCTTTTAAGTTTCTAGTGTCCTTTCTCTACATGCTCAGGGACTCCTTGCCACAAACCTATGAGGTACATAGGGCATGTGTTATTATCCTACTTCCCAGAGAGGGTGACAAAGGCCAGCGCAGTTCAGCAACATGGATAGGTCCCATGAGCTTTCTGCCGCCTGGCTTCAGGGCCTCCCGCCTGGCACTAGAGGCTGATGGCAGGTTGGTCCCTTTCTTCACCAGCTCAGCTCTAGGGCACAGGAGGCCACCCACTCTCAGAACTGACTTGATTGTATTCTGTCCCTGGAGGACCAGAGCTCTCCCTGAGAGGTGGGGGTGACCACAGGGGACCTCAGGAGGGGGTCCGTGGTGCTAGGGTCCAGCTCTGGAAGGAGAGGTAGGGCTGCCCCAGGCCAGCTCTGTCCTTGAGTGCCCCAGGCTCCCTCTTCAGAAAAGCACTGAGGAACAGACCCTAGATCCCGTGATCCCTGCGGGTTCCAGGAGACACCTATTTCTTGCCCCAGCTCTGGGCCCAGCCCAGTGGCACTGCCAGACCAGGCCACTAGGTGGCATCCCCGCGCTCAGGCCCGGCTGCTCCCGGGAAAGGGCAGACGGTAGCTTCTCTGCCAGGAGCCAAGGGTGTGCCCCACCCCCACCTGGAGACTGAAGGGAGAAGAGCCACCCAACAGCCCCTGGAGCCTTAGAACCCGAAGTGGGAAATCTGTGGCACACCGCCAGAGCTTCCTAACCCTGGTCCTTGGCAGACATCACCAATCCATTCAGCTCAGGACCCTTGGTGACAGGGCGCTTTAAAGGCCAGCTCCAGGCACGTGACCAGACCTGGCCAGCTAGACCCAGCGCTCCGCCAGCGCCTCCCCTCCCCTCCCATCTATTTGGGAAGCTAGGGCCAGGCTGACTTTGTTTCATCAGTCCGGGCTACAGAAGCCAGCAGGGCCAGGATAAGGTCACACGACCCCCGGGAGGCTTGTGTAACCATGGATGAGCCCTGGGAAACCTTAGCGCCGGGGAGAGGCTGCTGGGCCGGGCAGCCTGGCAGCTGCGTCCTCCTCCTCCAATTGTCACCTCAGACGCTACGGGGTGTGGCGGGGGAAGGGAAGGGGGCAGAGCAAGAGACCAGGCTGTGTGTGTGTGTGTGTGTGTGTGTGTGTAGGGGTGGCCCTAAAAGAGCCGCCTTGTCCTCCTGCCCCTGCGCAGCCTTGTTTTCTTCCCAAGCTATTAATGTCTCTGCAGCTTCAAAAGCCGGGTGACCTTTAAATGCCGAGCTGCCTGCTCCTACCCAAGGCACAGAAACAGCTTAATAGAAACTCGGCCCAATGGCCACAGCTGCTGGGCTTGCAACAAAGCCAATCTCATGGTCCAAGGACCCAGGGCTACTGGACAGCCACACCTGGGCCCACCCCAGGGCAGCCAAGAAGGGCTCAGAGGTCCCTCGGCAAAGCCACTGGAGAAAGTGGCCAGGCTAGACATGAGCAGATGAGGAGGAACAGAAGGAGAAACACAATTCTGCCATTAGCTGCTTGCTGTGTGACCTTAGGTTGCCTCCTGACCTCTCTGGGCCACTTACTACTCCTTCATCTGTTAAACATGCGTATTGGATAAAAGGATCAAGACCCTTTGCTAAGCAGAAGGCACACTGAGAGGGAGGACGCATGGCTTGCACACCCACCCAGCTAGGTACCAGGAGAAGTGCAGCGAGGGGCAGGACTACCTTCCTAGGGCTGCCACACACACAGCACCACTCCCTGTGCCACCTCCTGTCACCTGGCAGATCTGTAGATCTAAGTTGCTCAAAAACTTGGTGGTTGTCCTTTTTAAAACTTTTTTTTTTTTTTTTTTGGGAAGAGTCTACAGGGTGTTCACTGCTAGACTGGATTCATAGTGATCCACCTGTTTAAAGCCTCCCAAGAGCCAGGATTTCAGGCAGGCGCCACCACACCCAGTCTCTTTTTAAAACTTTTAAAGCCAGGCATCGTGGCATGTGCCCATAATCTCAATCCCAGCACTTTGAAGGCTGATATAGGAGAATCATAAATTGGAGCCCAATCTGGGCAATTTGGCAAGGCTCTGTCTCCAAATTAAAAAATAAATGAGGGGAGGGGAAGGCATATATATATATATATATATGCACACACACAAATATATAATTTTTTAAGCTCTGAAAACAAAAAAGAAGGGAAAAATCCTTTTTTTTTTTTTTTCCTAATTTTCCTCTTTTTGCTTCAAAACTTCTGGCCAGATCTGAGCCTATGGGGGATGTGGGGCAGGGACTAGAGCAAAAGACTTCAAAGGAGGTTAATGCCCCTCCCACAGGCAAATTGGCCCTGGATCCTCAGACCTAAGGACATCATCTTTTATCTCTGCTTCTGACACCCGAACATTGGGCCTGACTGCCATAAAAGGTGTCATCAAAAAGTCAGGGCTGCTTTTCAGCTGAGCAAATCCAAGCTGCAGCTCCCGGGGCATGAGTGACTTGTGTCCTTGGTAGGACAATGGCAGTATCAACAAGACTGACAACAGCCAGTGCACAGCGCCTGCTCCTTGCACAGCGAGTCTCCAGTCCCTCTGTCCGCCTACAAGGCCCACATTTCCACTGTACAGACGAAGGAGCGCGTTCAAGGTCACACAGCTGAGCGGCCAACCTGAAATGTGAACCCAGGTGATCTGATTTCAGAGTGAACACGCGGCTTCCATCAGGCCTGAGAAGCACTCCATGTTCCCTGAAGCCCAGCACAGGGCCAGGCAGATGGCAGGAATCGGTGGCTGTGAGCTGAAGCCTAACCCATGGATGGGCTGGGAAGGGGTGCTTCTCAGTGCCTCTAGAATTATGAAGGATGGCGCTCATGTCTAGCAAGCAAAGGAAGAAGCCCCTAGGTAAAGCCTTGTCCAGGAGAAAAACAAAGTGCTTCTCCCCACCCACCCTTCCAAAGTTGTCAAGTTGCCTGAGCAACCGTTTAGCACCACAACCTGGGCTGGTTGGGGACTATTTCTACAACTATCTTTCTCTCCATCAACAAACACTAGCAGCTCAGCCAAGACCTCAACCCAGGCACCTGGGAGGAGCTCAAACCCTCACAGATAGAGGGCTGCTGCTCCCCATAGCCCTCCCCACCAAGATGCAGCAGCTCTGGGGAGCCCCGCTGGAGTGGCAAGAACAAGCACATGCCTGGGACCCAGGACGACTGCTGAGATTGGGTGAGGGGGGCTGTGGCAGTCAGGCGCAGGGCCAGGAAGCTGGGATGGCTCCAGGCGTGAGCTCATACTGGCCCAGGCCCAGCTTCTTGGGAAGAGAAACCGGCTGTCCTCCTGGGGCCAACCTGCAGGGTCTGTGAGTGAGCTTTGAAGTCTGGAAGGCAGCAAGAGACATTTCTGGGCCCCGGAGAGACAGGTGGAGGGTCATACCCCAGGATCTAGCATCTGAGCTTGCCTGAGGGGTGCTGGGAGGCGGGGGCAGAGGAGGCTTCTGAGAACAGGAGCCCCAGTCCTTGCCCCCAGTCCTCTGGGGAGAATTGAGGTCTAAGAAACAGATCAGATCTCTGTAAATTTTTGAATACCTTTAAGTCTTAATTCATGTTCATTTCTTAGTGTAACAATGAACTGTGCAACAACAACAAAGTGATAGCACCGCCAGGGATCTTTGCACACACCCCAAGACTGAACCAGGGCCTTGTACACAATAAGCGTACACGCTCCTCCTGGCCTATATTCCCAGCCCTTTGAGTTACTTCCTGATAAAACATGATAGCAGCTATCTCCGAGTCCTTGCTATGTGCCCTGCACCCTCTGAGCACGTGGCAGGTGCTATCTCCTCAGTGAAGCGATGATTACAGTCACTTTACAGATAAGAAAAAAAAGGCCCAGAGAGGTTAAATGACTTACTTAGGATCACAGAGCTGGAAGCTGAATCCAAACAGCACAGCCCCAGGTCCAGGCTTTTCTGAACACCCACCTGACACAGTCTCTGTAATTAAAGCAAAACAAAACAAACAGTAAAAGAAAACTAATGATGCTAGAAAAAACCTTGGGAAGCAAACAAGCCACAGGGTGTTCATGGCTGAAATCTCGCTGCGGTCTTGAGATACCCCACCCGCCCTCATCTGCTGTGGTTACTTGGGCAGCCCTCCCGGGGGCGGGGCGGGACGCTGAGCACCCCCGCCGCGCATCCTCCCACCCTGGTCAGGGACACAGGACCCAGTGGGCATGGGATGGCCCAGGCCATGGCCTTTCCGAGGCAGGTCCACAACTAAAGGCTCAACTCCAGCTGGTGCCCGCTGGTGCTGAACCATGGCACTGGCAGCCAGCAGACGCCTGACTATGCTACTATCTGGGCATCCGGGCTTCTTTTTTTTTTTTTTTTAATTTTTTATTTATTTGTGTGTGTGTGTGTGTGTGTGTGTGTGTGGCCAGCTCAGCCCACCAGGGGGCGGGGCTAGCTGGCATGTGGTGCTGGGGGATTGAACCGCGGTCCCTGTGCTTTGCTGAGCTTGTTCTAAGTATGTGCTTTAGACCACTGAGCCATCTCACCAGCCCCACTGAGCCATCTCACCAGCCCCGCATCCGGGCTTCTTTCGGCCAGTTTCCCTATTTGTGGATCAGGGACACAAGTACCCTCTCAGGTGGGGCTCCCGATGGTAGGAGATTCACTGTGGTGGGCGCCCCCCAACTGTTAAGACTGGCACTGTCATAGGTAAAACTCCGTAAGACATTGGTGTAGGCAAAGACATTATGAATGAAACCCTGATCATACAGGAACTATACAAAAATCAACAACTGTGATCTCTTCTTATTAAAAAGCTTTTTGCACAGCAAGAGAAACCACCAACAGAGTGAAGAGACAACCCACAATGCATGGAGAATGTTTGCCAGCTGTTCCTTAGACAAAGATTTACTATGGAGAACACATAAAGAGCTCAAAATGATCCAACCTCCCAAATGTAAAGACCCAATCCAAAAACGGACATCAGAGATGAGTATTGACTTTCCAGAGGAAGAAATATAAACAGCAAATATATGTAAAAATTTCCAACATCACTGGTCATTTGAGAAATGCTAATTAAAACAACACTGAGATTCCACCTCATCCCATAAAGAATTACTATCATCAAGAAATCAACCAATAACCAATACCAGAGGGACTGTGAGGGAAAAGAAACCTTTCTCCACTGTTAGTAGGAGTGCAGACTGGTGCAACCACTCTGGAAATCAGTTTGGATATTTCTCAAAAAACTAAAATTTAGGTTGTAGGGTTTTTTTTTTTTTTTTGTATTATAGGGTAGGGTCTACAGTGTGTTCAGGGTCTCACTACTAGATCGGACTCATAGCGATCTGCCTGTTTACAGCCCTCCAAGAGCTGGGATTATAGGTGCGCACCACCACGCCCAGTCTCAAAAAGCTAGAATTTAAGGATATAGCTCAGCAGCACAGCACCTGCTTGCCAAGCACAAAGTCCTGAGTTCAATTTCCAGTATGAAAAAAAAATTAACATGCATTTAAATAAAATACAAATCAAACAGAAAAAAAAATATATATGGGCTTGGAGGCTGAAGCTCCAGCGGCGCAATCGGTTAGCGCGCTGTACTTATATAAAAATATAGACTTGGAGGCTCCATTTGACCCAGCTATTCCCCTTCTGGATATCTTTCCAGAAGAATTAAAAACACCATACCACAGAGATCTATGCGCACCCATCTTTAGAGCAGCACAATTTGTCATTGTAAACCTTGGGAAAAAACTCAAAGCCCATCAACTGAGGAACAGGTAATAAAAGAGCTGGTCTTTTTATACAATAGAATACTGCCAGGCCATAAAGAAGGATAAACTGGATATTTTGTAGGTAAATGGATGCAACTGGAGAGCATACAGCTAAGTGACATAAGTCAGTCACATGCGTGGGCGTCCTGTGGTCTCCCTAGTGTGAGAAGCTGAAAGAATAAATTAAATCCAAACTGTACAACAGATACTGTAAAGTGGGGAAAAAGCTATTCAGAATGAAAGAGAAACTGGGGTTGGGAGAAAGGAGAAAGGAAGGGAGAGAAAAGTACATACATATGTTACATGTAGTTAAGTTAGTTATAACTTAGTGACTAACTTAACTATAACACAAGATAGTTAAGATAGTTATACTACTAATTTCTCCTTGTTCATTGAAAAAAAGGTTTGTGCCAATAATGTTTGGACAATTAAACGCCCTTATCTTGTACCCTTGAGTGATTTAAAAATAACAAATGCAATGTGTTAATCAGTGTTACCCTTCTACCATCTTGTTCTGAAATTTCATTTTAT
>NW_004524798.1:749443-757426 GCF_000260255.1 Octodon degus | reverse complement strand
CAACACAAAGGCCACAGAGGCCTCTGAGGGAGGAGCCCCTCTCCCTTTCCTGCCCACGCCCTGTCCCCAGTGAATGAGCTCCTGAGGACAGACATGGCTGGAGCATTCTGCCCAGGCCTCCTCAGGAAGGAGAGGGCTCAGTGGCAGTGGTGGCTGCAGTGGAGGCTCCAGGAGTGGCCCTAGGGGTGGGGTCTGTCCTACGGCAACAGGAGTACAGGCAAAGTGGCCCTAACAGCAGCTGAGGAATGCAGGCCCAGGACGGGAGCCCAGGGTGGGAAAGGGGGGAGCTGGGCCTGTGGCTGAGCTTCAAAAGAGCAGGCAGCAGCTGCGCAGGGAGGGCCACCCTCCTCAGGCAGCCCGGACACCATCAGAAATTCCACCCAGCCCAGACAGCAGATGGGATTGTTTAGAGAGCTTACCCTGGCGGGCCACTTGCCCAGCCACAGGCTGCTCCTCCTCCTCACCTCCCCCCTTCGAGTTCCCTAGTAGCAGCCTCCCCCTCCAGGCCAAGAGCACCAGAGGCAGCTGCCAGGTAGCCTCTCCCCACCTGGCACTGTCACTCACCCATGTCCCCAAGTGCCCCCACATGCACTCTGAAGCTCAGTGGCCAGGGAGGCAGGAAAATCCCTGGGTTCTCACTTCCAGATAGTACAGGGTCAAAGTTCAAAGATCTAAGTGGCTGCAAAGCTGGGATTTGAACCCAGACCCTGAGACTCCTGGGCCAGAGCTCTCTCCTTGGGTGGCGTACATACAGCACGCTGCCACCCCTGTGCGTTGACCACTGCCTCACACACCAACTCATTTGCACAGCGTGCCTCATGCACACTCAGCCAAGCCCCTCCTTAGCCACAGCCCAGACCTCTCGCCACAAATTTCTTCGAACTCTCCCATCCAGCCCAGGCGCTCAAGAGGTTCCTCTCTTCACTCAACTCTGAATCTGTGTTTTGGAAATTGCCACACTCCTACACGCACATGTAGACACGCACATCCTGTGCACACAGACAGCACCCCCACCCTGCCCAGCACAAGGTGTCCCCTCACCAGGCCGATGGCAGAGCCAGATGAGGCACAGGATTGCCCTTGTCTCTTTCATCCGTGCTTGTGATGGCTTTTACAGCTCTGAGGTCAGGCTGACCCGACTTTGCAGCAAAGCTGGCCAGAACCAGGCAGCGGCACACCAGCCAAGGTGCTGGCTTCCCGAGGGCCTCAGGCCCAGCTTCTGAGGGAGCATGGGGGCGGGTCTCAGCAGCTCTCAGATCTGACAAATGGGCCGGGGGCGGGGGGGGGCGGGGGGACAGGAGCTCCCAGGGCCCAGAACTATTTTTTTTTTTTTTTGGCAGAACCGGGGATTGAACTAAGGCCCATCTCCCTGGCCCAGCCCAGAACTATTGCCTTCGTCTCCACTTCTAGAAGATGGAGAGTAACAGCCCCTGTCCAGTCTGTTGCTGCAGTCCACACAGATGCATGGATATGGGGTGGGATGGAGGAGTAGAGCAGGCCCAGAGAAAGTCGCCACTGTGCTAGGCACAGACTACGATGCCACCCCTGCAGAAGGTCAGTATATCCCAGTTCCTCAGGGATGGACAGACAGACTTTTGAACTTGCGCACTCACACTTTCTTTCACTGTAGAACCAACATGTCTTCTGTCAAGTGGGACCCTCAGCAGAAGTTTGTTACTGAAGACATTTAGCAGAAATCATAAGGTCATAATGTCTTGCCCAGCCCAGCAATTATGCATAATGGAGAACCTGCCCTTTAATTTTTTTTGTGTGGATACCCGAGAATCAAACTCAGGGCCTTGCACTTGCCAGGCAGGGGCTTGAGCCACTGAGCTATGTTCCCAGCCCTCTGACCTGTCCTTTAGTGGGCACTAGGCAAGGTGTTTCTCATGCATCTTGTCATCTAATCATCAGGACAGTGTAAGTCAGTACATTGTCACCTTCTTCTGTTATCACCTTTCAGTGTCAGGCAATGTACAGTGACAAGTGACCTAGGGGTTGTCCAGGATTACGCCCCCTCCAACCTGCAAAGCCTTATGGAAACTTCCAAAAAGAGCTAGACATTTCTCAGTCCTTCGCTCCTTTAATGGTCACCATGACAGCAGGATATATTCAGCTAGTGCTCAAACATTGCGGGGAATGAGTACGCGTGCCAAGTCCCCTGACGCACCACAGACTCCCACAATATGTTCTAAAGCCTAGGTTTAACCTCTCCTGTGTTCATCTCCCAAGATGTTCAGATCTACCTGTTCCCCTCACTGCAACTAATACAGCTTCAAGAAATTGGAATACAGGAGCTAGCCAAATAGCTCAGAGAATTCAAGTGCCTGCAAGCAGGGGCAGGGGCTAGGGGTTCGACCCCTGAGCCTGCTGTGCTGGCCCCACCCCCAGGGCACACTGAAACAGCAATTGAGACTGGGCGTGGTGGTGTGTACCTATAATCCCAGCTCTTGGAAGGCTGTAAACAGGTGGATCACTATGAGTCTATCTAGTAGTGAGACCTTGAACACCCTGTAGACCCTTCCCTAAAAAAAAAAAAAAAAAAAAAAAAAAAAGAGAGAGAGAGAAAGAAAAAGAAAAGAAATTGGAATACAAAACATTTTCCTATGGGTCTGAGGGACACATGCACTTTGTAGTTGGGTGGCATTTAACAGTATGTTGGAGGAGATCACTAGCATCCGACTCCCCTGGGGGCTTGTTAAGAAAACATGTTCTTCATCCCACTATTAAATGAGAATTTCTGGGGGTACAGCCAGGAAATCTGCCATCTCAACAAGCACTCTAAGCCACACTGATGCACACTCCAAGGACCACTGTCTTACAGGTGGATGCGGTTTTGGGATCTGGACAATAGTTCTACATCCATCACTAAGTAGTCAAATGATCTTAGGGAGGTCCATTTTACCTCCTGGGCCTCGAGGTTCCCTGGAAAATAGGCAGAAAGGATTAAATGAGCCCCAAGACTCTTTCCACCCCTGAGAGCTCTACGTCTGCTCTGAGTCGCCTGTGGCCCATACATGTAGGAACTCACTTTCAAGGGCTACTAGGTCCTCGTACACTTTCCTGTCTGGTTGATTTAGGGAAATCTGCAAAAAAATACTTCGCCTCTTAGCCAGGCCCTAAACAAATGGCTTTTGCATTATCCATGCCACCTCCTTCCTTCCTGAAACATCATTTTCCTCATTCCAGCCGCCTCCCTCAGCCAACCGGGACTCTGTAAACATTGGTTTCGTGCACACCTGGGCTTAGTCAACAGTCTTTAAACAAAGGCACTGCCAGAGCCGCCCGCAAGCCTACACTTGCACTGGGCTCGAAAGCAGCCAGCCTAGGCTGTGTGGATGGACAGCGAGCTCCCTTGCCCCAGCCCTGGGGGAGCAGAGGGCTGTGCTGGGTAGAATGGCTCCAGCCTACCAAAGGGATGCAAGCTTATCCAGACTGAAAACAGATTTGAGGAGCAGCCAGCAGTTGTTGGAACCTTCCAAAACTAGCTCGATATTTCTCCATCTGTAGCTACTTTGGTGATCACCATTAAAACAAGATGTAGTCAGCTAGTGCTGGGACGTGGTCTGCTGGTACCAAACCTATGAATGGACCGTCCTGCCACCCCTATGAATCCTCAACAGTGGAGCGTTGTTAGATCCACTGCCTCCACTGGGCTGAATTCAGATGTGTGTACCTTTGCCTACGGCAAGCCTGTGTGTACAAAATAAGCGAAGGAGAAGGGCACATAGGAAAGGCAAGAATGCAAAGCCATCCTCCCCAGCGGGAAACCTCTGGGCATTGTAGGA
Source organism: Octodon degus (assembly GCF_000260255.1). Classification (NCBI taxonomy): domain Eukaryota; kingdom Metazoa; phylum Chordata; class Mammalia; order Rodentia; family Octodontidae; genus Octodon; species Octodon degus. Next base: position 753,638 of record NW_004524798.1, on the reverse strand, counting down.
TCTGCTGATTCTCATCATTTAAGAAACCCAAAATAGATGAGCCTCTCACTCTGACCATGCTGAGCGTACACTATGATGGTGCTTGCTGGGTGCACGGTGCCTCACAGTGTGCAATGCTGGAGGAAGTCCATGAGTTCTTACCATCAGCCAGGCTCCAGGCTGGGTGTGTTAGCTCTGGGGCACCCCACAAAACTCCCAGGAGGTAGGAACTATTATTTTGCAGTTGAGAAAACGGAAACACAGGAGACCCAGAGATCTCACAGTCAAGAAGTTACCACGTCAGGACTCTATGCTAAATCCCACACTGCCAGCTACTTACTACAGTCATCCCCTTATAATACTGTACGTAAGTGGGGCTGGGCACTCGGGGTGACCCTGGCAAAGGGCAAAGGTCTCCCATCCCTCCTGGAGTAGGATAGCTGCAAGTTGAGCCACAGTGGGTTGGGTGGGGAGCAGGAGCGGGGAGATGGAGACAAATGGGGACATCCCAGCTCGAAACTGAACATGCACTTCCTCTGCCACAGCAGTCCCAGGCCTGGAGGGACCTTGCCAGCTCTACTCTGAGCAGGGCCTTCCTGTCCTGGTCTGGCCTCTTCACACAGTATTCCCATTGCAGCCACACTGGGCAGCAGCCAGGGTGAGCTAGGCCAGGCAAGAGGAAGTGGCCACACTTGAAAATCATTAGCATGCAGCCCTGCGCTTGGGCCTTTGTTCTTGAGCAAGGACTGTAGCATTTCACTTTCAGGAAGGAGGGGAGGGTGGGGCAGGCTGAGAATTGCACAACCAAAAAGCGCAGGCTCAGACACACACAGGTCCCAGGTGGAGTTTGCTTAGACGGCCACCGGCAGAAGGCGCAGGCAAACCACAGCTGATCACACATAGGAGGTGGGGGGAGGGAGGGGCGGGGAGAAAGAGGGGGAGGGAGGGGAGGGAGAAAGGGGCAGAGAGGCGCAAACAGGCTGACAGTCTCCGCTGCTTTTCCAATTAGAGAAGGCTTCCAGCTGAGGATAAAATCAGGCTTTGTGGTCAAGACTTCCAAGTTAGGGAGGCCAGACCTAGGGACAGCGAGAAGGGGCTCAGTCCAGCAGAGGCCAAGAGAACGCAGCCCTCCAGCACCCCTGCTTCCCACAGGGCTGCGCTTCTCTTCTGATCATCAGGTGTCACGCAAACCCTGCTCCCACCTTGTCCCAGATGGAAAAAAAAAACACCTTAGCAGTCCCCAGCAGCCCAAAACCCGGCAGCTAGGGCAGCTTTATCAGGCTTCGGCCTTTCGCTGAGAATAACCTCTCAGTCACCAGCTGTGGCCCCAGAGGCTGAGAGTTAATTTGGGGGGAGGAAAGGCGAAGGCCGGGGAGGTGAAAGGGAAGGAAGGAAGTAGGGTTAACAGGGGAGAGAAGTCAGTTGCAAGGAAAAACCTGTTTCTAAAAATGAAGTGCAAACAATAATAAACCAGCTGTGAGCAAGCCCCGTACAAGCCTTTGTCCCCAGAACTATCTATGGCCACTCTCTGCCACCACCTTGCAGGTCCACAAGAGACTAAGATTTAACTCTGCTTCTTCCTTGCGCCTGTCGAGACTTTACCCGGGAGGCTCTCGAGGAAATTAGGAGAAATGGGGCCCTGGTCCTCTGTCAGTGACGAAGTGACAGCTTCCTTGGGGAGCAGTCTTCTCACATTCTCACTCTCTCCCCACTGGACGCCCCCCAACTGCTCTGCTGGGCAGGGGCAGGAAGAGGGGCTGGGAATGGGCTTTTGGAAGGAGGCTGTTCCCTCTGTGCTGTGGGACCATACCACCCGCCCCGCCAGGGACAGGCCACCCAGCAGGTCCGGCTCACCCCCCTCAAAGCAGCTCTGTTTGCAAAGGGCTTTCAGGGACAGGAAGCAATAAACAGAGTCAAGCGGCCAAGATGCAGGGGCTGATTATGCAGTCTATGGATTTTCCAGCCCTCTGGGTACTCTCCCACCAGCTGCCCAGGGCTCTGCGGGGAAAAGGTGCTGTCCAAAGACCCCCTGGCCCTGGCTTCATAGGTGGCCTTTCGTAGGGCTCACTGGATCTGAGGATGTTGAGGGAACTAGGTAACCTGGAGGCCCCCACAAACCACCACGGAAAACCACACACACACACACATGTGCGCGCACACATACACACATACACACACAGAACTAGAGTCCAGCCTACTAGGTTTTTTTTTTGTTTTTGTTTTTGTTTTTGTTTTTTTTTTTTTTTGTGGTGCCAGGGATTGAACTCAGGACCTTGTGCTTGCCAGGCAAGCACTTATCACACTGAGCCATCTCCCCGGCCAGTCCAGCCTACTAGTGACAACTACACACACACACACACACACACACACACACAGCCTATGGCTCATCTCTCCGCCCTGCTGAGAGGCTCTGGACAGAGCCCTGTTGCTCGTAGAGGGGAGGGGTGCCTGGCTGTGACTGCCTGATGCTGGGCCAGGTGGGTGGCTCTCCTGCACAGGCAGCTGAGGTTGTAGGAAAGTGGTTCTGGCCCAGAGGCTTCCAGGGTGCACAGCTCGGCCAGTACTGCACTCCCCACACAGGCCAAGAACTGAGGGAGAAGCAACTCTGTGCAGCCATAGGCCACAAACACAGAGTGGTTCAGGAAACCCCAAAAAGAGAAATCTATGTCTCTCTCCATACAGTGAGCAAAGAATAACATGGGGATGGGTGACAACAATGGGGGTCATAAAATTCGCATCATTTCTATAGCTCAGAAGTAATAATTTTTAAAACTTAAGTGCACTGTTGGTAGGAACACAGAATGATACAGCCACAGTGAAAAAGTCGGGGAGCTTCTCAGAAAGTTAGACACAGAGTTTCCACGTGGCCTGATGATTCTGCGTTCCACACACTCCCAAAGAACTGAACATTGGAGCCTGAGCAGGCACCTGTGCACCTGTATCCACAGCAGCCTGTTCACCGCAGCCCGCAGGTAGAAGCAACCCAATTGTCTGACTACGGCTACATGGTAAACAAAACACAGTATGTATATTTGAAATAATGAGATGGCCAGGGAGATGGCTCAGTAGAATAAGTGCTTGCCTGGCAAGTGCAAGGTCCTGAGTTCAATCCCTGGTACCACCAAAAAAAAAAAAAAGAAAAAAGAAAAAAGAAAAGAAATAATGGAATATTACTCAGCAAACAAAAGGAATGAAATCTTTTTTCTTTTTTCTTTTTTCTTTTTTTGGTGGAACCGGGGATTGAACTCAGGCCCTTGTACTTGCCAGGGAAGCACTTATTCCACTGAGCCATCTCCCCGGCCCCAAAAGGAATGAAATCTTGAAAAACATTCTAATATTTTAGTTTGTTTGAGACAGGCTCTCATCATGCAGTTGAGGCTGGGCTGGAACTCACTTTGTAGCTCAGGCTAGCCTTGAACTCACAGTGATCCTCCTGCCTCAGCCTCTCAAATGCTGGGGTTACAGGTGTGGCACTATGCCTGGCTTAAATATTCTAATATGGATGATATTTGAAGATGTCATGCTAAGTAAAATAAGGCAGACCCACCCCAAAGGTCAAACACTGTATGAGTCCACTTATGTGAGGTACCTAGAACAGGCGAATTCACAGAGCAGAAAGTAGAAGGGAAGTTTCTAGGGACTGGAAAGATGGCAATGGGCAGTTAGTATTACAGGGCATAGCGTTTCTCTCTGGGACGATGAGAAAGTTCTGGAAATTGTTTGCACAACAATGTAAAGGTATTAAATGCCACTACATTGTACATTTCAAAATGGTTAACCTGGTAAATTTAATACAAGGCATGTTTTCAGCACAAGAAAGAGAAACAGAGAAGGCAGAAGGGAAGAGTCCCATACAATTAAGGCAGGACGAGGCTCTGAGTTTTAGACCCTCAATTCCTGGGCAGAAGGAGGCACTACTAGAGCAATGCGGAGAAGGCCACCAGCGTACAGGAAATCCTGGCCTACACAGAGGGGCTCTGTCCCCATCTGCACGGAGTGGGCTGGGACACAATGACAGCCTTGTTGGTGAAGACTGTTCACATGGCCTGCAGAATCACACATGCTGCAGGGCTGGCTGGGGGGCGGCAGCACAGGGATACTTTCGGGACATCTGCAATAGCTGAGCTGTCATACCTGAGAAAAGGGAAATTAAAACGGTCAGCGCACTGAAAAGGAGGCTGCACTGGAGCACCTTGGACAGAGGGAGGGAAGGGGA
>NW_004524798.1:737426-748168 GCF_000260255.1 Octodon degus | reverse complement strand
AAAAAAAAAAAAAAAAAAAAGGCTAGCAGTATAGCTCCATGGTGGAATGCTTGCCTAGCATGTGCAAGGTCTTGGGTTTAATCCCAGAACTAAAAATAAAAATAAACAAACTCTTACAGAAAACAAGCGAAAGCCGCTCTCCCACATCCACATTTTACAGAAGGCCAAACCCTTTTTTACTTGAGGCCAGGTCACTACATTCAGAATAAGAAATACGACCAACCCACCCACATGAGCAGAGCACCTGCATGCCGCTGGCCACTCATCAAGGGCCAGCTGACCCCAGTTCTCCCTTCCTGGAGGGCAGATGCACAGGGAGCCCCATCACCGCTCACTGGGGTGCCAGGCTCAGGCCTGTGACTGCCCAGGTCAGGCTTCTCAGAGCAATACAGCTTCCCGAGGTCTCACCCGCTCATCTCCAGTGTGCAAGGATGGGCGGGGGCGGGGGGCTGCGGTAAGTTACAGCTGAGCCTCTCTTAAATAAGAACAGTTCAGCAGTGGATTTCAGCGCATCGAAGGACTTCCTGAAACATGCTAGGTGCTAGGTGGGGTGTGTGTGTGTGTGTGTGTGTGTGTGTGTGTGTGTGTGTGGAGAGAGAGAGAGACAGAGACAGAGACCAAGACAGAGAGATAGAGAGGACAGGATGTTCTAAAAGACCCTGACTTGACACTGGCATTCCAATTTTGCCTCCAATTGTACTGTCCAAAACTGTAGTCACTGGGGCCAGGGAGATAGCTCAGTAGAATAAGCGCTTGCCTGGCAAGCACAGGGTCCTGAGTTCAATCCCTAGCACCACAAAAACAAAAACAAAAACAAAAAAACAAACAAAAAAACACCTAGTTGCTATTTGCACATGGCAATAAAAATTTTAATCAGAATTAATCAGGATTACAAATGCAGTCCTCTGGTCACACTGCCACATTTCCAATGCTCAACAGCTCCTGTGCTATGTATTTCAAACCATTATTTCAGGCCTTTTTGAGCATGACAGGGTGGTCCTCTGGGCAGTGCTATTCTGGAACCTAGAAAGCCCTCCTTCCCCTGTAGGAAAAGAAACCCTTAATTTACTGTCCCTGTGAAGGCTTTATTACAACTACCAGGGGATCCCCAAGGAAGGAGCCCCCCAGGGCAGACACAACCAGGGTGAGATAACTGATGGCCCAGGCTCATCCAAGATCTAAGCTCCGCTCTGTTTCCTGTGAAAGCAGAGCCCCAGGCAGAGCGGGAGAGGGATCCAGCCAGAGCCAGGCTTCAGAAGAGCTGGGAAGAAAGTGTGTGCCTCGCACCCAGGCCTCCTCCACTGCCCCTTTCCTGGGTATGTCCACGCAGGGCCCTAGCACTGCATCTTCGGGCTCCTCCATTGCAACAGAAGGAGCCAGAGAATACTAGAGCTGAGGCGAAAGAGGGCGAAGGCAGGTGCTCATCAGAGCTAGAAGCACTGTTTTAAGGAATGCAAGGTCAGGGCAAAGAAGTGACTGTGAAGAGTACATGAGGCTTTGGCCCTGGACTCTGAACTAACCAGAGACAGACAGACTGGACTCCCCACCCCGTGCAGCACAGGACCAGTGAGGCACGTCCACCTCCCCCAAGGTACGCAGGATTCCTAAGAATTTCCCTAAAAATTTCTGTGTCAAAGCAGCAGCACTGCCCCTCTCCAGGGGGCCTCACCCTGGCCTTGAAAGTTAACTGAATGGACCTATAAATCTGCACTATTTTCCCACAAGCAGCAGACTGGGATTAGGGGAGGCTGAACAGATTACACACAAAGTGTGGGTACAGGTGGGGCATGGGGAGGAGGGAAGGAGAAGGAAGGACAGGGGAGGGGGAGGAGAGAGGGGAGGAGAAGGAAAGGAAGGGGAGGGGAGAAGGAGGGGAGGGGAGCGGAGAGGAGAACCTATGAGCCTGGTTCTGCTTACGGATCCTAGAGTGAGTTCCTTTTTAACTTTGACCTTTTTAAATTAAATAAAACTGACACAGAAATCTCCACAAAACACATAAGCCTAGTGAATTTTATCTCCAAATACCTTATAACTACCCATTGCAAGAAACAAGATCCGCCGGTCACTTGAAAACCCTCTCCACGAGCCACGAGTGGGCTTTTGCATCTATCACTCGCTCCCTCACCCCCACAGCAGTACTGGGAATTGAACCCACGATCAGCCCCAGCCCATTCCTATTTTAAACATTTTGAGACAGGGTCACTAAACTGTTCAAACTGGGCTCTCATTTGTGATCTTCCTGCCTCAGCCTCCTGGAGTGCTGGGATGACAGCCCAGCTGCTCAGCTGTCACTTTCTCCCAGACAGAAGTTCACAGAGCAAGGGCTGCTCGTCTCCGAACCTTTGTTGTGTGCAATGCCCAACTTGCTGCGCTCCGGCGACAATAAACAGAGATGAGCCCGAAACCACATGGGGAAATGTTTATAATGTCTATAATATGTTCTTTTACAAAGAACATAAGGCACAAATGGATACATAGAGTGTGCTTTCAACCACATAAAGAGAAAAGACCAGGAAGGGACCCGAAGGGACCAATGTGCCTGTACAATTGTTACCCTGAATTCTGCAACCTGTTCCCCTTTCTGTTTCCCACAATGACAGTATCAGACTGTGACCACAAGGGGCCAAGTCATCTTTAAGTACTGCTTTATTTATTTATTTATTTTTTAAATTTAGGACAGGGTCTACACAGGGTCTCACTGCCTAGATCGGACTCATAGTCATCCTCCTGTTTGCAGCTTCCCAAGTGCTGGGATTACAGGCACGTGCCACCAACGCCCAGTCCCAATCCCTGTCTCAGCGCACCCTGGGAGTGGGGCCGGCACAGCAGGCCAGAAATCGAACTCTCAGCCCCTGCGTCTGCCTAAGCTAGCGTTTAAGTACCTTTTAGAAGAGTGTTCTTACAGTGCGGCACCAGACTGAATGTGTCACCAGCCTTGCCCATCCTGCTTTCGCTGCCCCTCACTCCAGCTCAGCTCCTCAGTTCTCTCAACCACCAAGAATCCAGCCAAGCCATGGTGTCTTCGGTCTGCTTCCCCTGCACCTCCCCTGCATCCTCTCAGCTCTTAAGCACAGACACTGGGACAGATACTTCCTCAGGGACCCGTCACTACCCAGAAGGCTGTCCTCACCTCCAGGTGAAGTGAGTCAGACCACAGGCTTCCGGTGCTTCTCACATGCAGACCTCTGAAATTACCCTCACTGGGCACCTACTATGCGTCAGGGTACACAGGACCACCACCTCCTTGCAGGCTGGGGACATAGCTCAGGGGTGGAACACTTGCCTAGCACGTGCAAAGCTCTGAGTTCAATTCCCAGTGTCACACGCAAAAATTTAACTAAAAATGCATTAAAAAAATCCTAGGGTCAGTCAAATAGCTCAGCGGATTAAAGCACCTGCTTAGGCAGACACAGGGGCGGTGGGGGGTTGATCCCTGTGCCTGCTGTGCTGGCCCCACCCCCAGGGCCTGCTGAGACAGTGACTGAGATGGCATGGTGGCACGTACCTATAATCCCAGCTCTTGGGAAGCTGTAAACAGGAGGATCAGTATGAATCCGATCTATGCAGTGAGACCCTGGACACCCTGTCCTAAATATTTTAAAAAATCCTTTTTCTTCACAGACACCAAGAATTAGAGACATGGATTACAACAGAGGCCTACAGAAGGCGCTCCATGAGGAGTTCTCCCAGTGGCAGGCAGGCGGCCCCACCCTCAGCCTATACACTTGGACACACACACAAGGCCTCTGCCTTGGCCCCAGAGGCAGGTGTTGGTGCCCACCAACACACACACACATACACACACAGCTGCCATCACACCCTCATGTAACCATGGTGAGAGTTTGGCCACCTGCCGTAGGCTGTATTGTTCCCCAGCTCAGCACCATGGATGGGGGAGATGGGGTTTATGGGAGACATTGTTAAGAGAACAGATGTCCAGGCAAGTGGGCAGAGCAACTGGGAACAATGCTTGCGGTTATGCAGGCCTGGACCCCACGGGAGGGAGGCAAGAAGACACTGACGGCCTCCCTGGGAAAAGGTGGCGTAGACCAGGAAGACCCTGCCCCATTGGTCCCCACAGCCGATGGTCCAGACACTTACACCTTCTGCCCAGCAAGACATTGTGCACAGGCTGAAGAGACTCCTCGCTCTGGAAGGAGGATGCTGGTTTCATCTTGGCCGTAGACAACCTTCATCCTTATGCCTGTTTCATGATCCACTAGCATATACTACTCAAAAATCATATGCAGGTTGACATACACCTATAGTCCCAGCATTCTGAGAGGCTGAGGTAGGAGGCTTACAAGTTTAAAGTGAGTCTGGGGACTTGGACTCGATCTCAAAATAAAAACGGAAAAGGGCAGGGATGGAGCTCAGCACAAAGGTCTTGGGTTCTATCCACAGTACCCACACCCATAGGATGTAAAGCCAAAAAATGAGATGGCAAAGATTCCTTTTGGAGGAATGAAAGATTAGAAGGAAAAGAGCCAGGCAGGGGCTGGTGAGATGGCTCAGTGGTCTAAAGCACTTACTTAGAACAAGCTTAGCAAAGCACAGGCGACCACGGTTCAATCCCCCAGCACCACATGCCAGCCAGCCCCGCCCCCTGGTGAGCTGAGCTGGCCACACACACATACACACACACACACAAATAAATAAAATTTATAAAAAAAAAAGAAAAGAGCCAGGCATTACGGTACATTCTTATAATTCCCAACACTAAGACTTGAGGCCAGCCAGGCTGCACAGTTCAGTGCCAGCCAGGAAGAGCAAAGCTCTGTGTCACACACACACACACACACACACACACACACACACACACAGACTAATGCCAATGAGATGGAGTGGACAGGCACTGTCAGCTCCTGGGAGGGGCAGCTCCACATACACACCAGCCTCCCAACCAGGGGGTGCTTCGGGGTCTCTGGGGATCCCTAGCCCTCTGCTGAACCAGAATCCCCTGAGATGCATCTAACCCCATCCCCATGTCTTGAGCAAGTCAAAGAGGTTCTGGGGTGTTCTAGCTGCTCCCACTAAGAAGACGCCAGAGTGAGGGCCTCATCGAAGGGAGGTCAGGGCTGCAAAGCAAGGCCAGAGCCCAAGGGCCAGCGGGGGCAGCAGCACCAACACTGAAGTCCATCTTGTGTAGGCCTCCACTCTCAAGGACGTTTGCACACAGGAAAAGGCATCCTCCACACGTCAGTTAAGCCCCCTGGGAGCCTGTCATTGTGTCAGATCCTGGGGTACTCTTCCTTCTAACCATCTGTTCCAGCACATGTCCCTCATCCCAAGGCCTAAATCCTCACCCCAGCAGCCTCACTCACCCTTAGTGACTGTGACTCTGTTTCAGGACCTGGGTCCCAGTCAAGTGACACCACAAATGTCATTACTGGTGGCCCTAGCAGACAATGCCTACCTGGAAAGGGGTATTTTGGGGGTCTCCTTCAGTTTCTTGTCCCCAGCACCTAGCTCAATGCCCTCTAGAGAGCAGGCAAGCAAGTACTTATGTTGACTCCAGGAAGGATGGGCAGGATATGCAAAAGCAGGCAGATCCACACTGGGCATGTTTCAAGGCTCTAGGGAAATTCTAACCAAGACTTTTATTGGCACTTCCTGTGTGCCACTGGGAAGACTGAGACAGAGGTAAACACCACACGATGCCTGTGGTTCAAAGGGCAGAGGAAGAAAACCTGAGGGAAGCAGCTGCCTCCAGAGTCCTTATTCCCCATGACTTAGAGGGCACAGCGTTCCCACGATGTCACCCTTTGAATGGAGTATGGATCCAAGTTGCTGTCCACGGGGCAGGAGAATGGCATGTCTCTCCTGAGGACCACTCTCGATGATGCTGCAGGGATCCTGTTGCATATGGAGAGAGCCTAGGAATCAGCATTCCTGGCTGGAAGCCCCAGAGGTCAACTAAGAAATGGTGACAGGGGTGCTATCTTGGGAGAGATGGCTTTTCTCTCCCATGCGGGAAACTCCCTAGGGAGGGAGAAGGGATCCACGCATCTGAGCCCACAGGCTCAAGCTTTCAGTCACAGAACGGTGTGGCATCTCCAGGCCCAGGCTCAGACCAGTGAGGACAGACAGATGAATGAACAGACGGACAGACAGTCCCTGGTGCTTTCCTTAGGAGAGGCTGGGAAGCAAAGCGGGTGCCCTAACCCGCATAAAAGTGGGTAGAAAATAAAACATGCTCAGAATCAACTCGAGTAACTGAAAATGAACCATATGCCAAACGCTTGGCAAGGCGCAGCCCCACTGTCTTTATTTGATTTTCACACCAACCCATCAAGGCAGCTACTATGCCCCTCATTAGACCAACAGGAAACTCAGCATTGTTCTGCGGGAGGGAGGCAAACACTGGGTGTGTTTAGTCAAGGCTGAGGAGAGATTTAAGTATCTTTGAGTAAAGTATTAAGGGTGCTTGTTCTTTACTGGCTTTCTTTCTTAAAGACAGAACACAATAAAATGGGATTTAGGTGACAGTTCAGGAAAAACCTCTCTCTACAGGTAGAGGTATTAGAGGCACCAAGTACCCTCCATGTCTTCCCAGGATAGAGCCGTGAAAGGTACAGCTAAGTCAAGTGCCCATGCCATAGGCAGACGGGACAACTTGGCCTTCATGGCCAGGTAAGCATCACCCTTCCCCCCGGTGCTCGGAGGGCTCTTCAGGCTCCACCTGGCAGTCACATGAGGGGCATTTGGACAGCGCAAAAATCAGAGGGCACGCATGCATTCGTCACTGAATTTAACAAGCAGTCAGGCTGAAAATTCAGATATTAAAAACGAAGTATAGGGCTGGGGAGATAGTTCAGTGGCTTAAGCACCTGCCTGGCAAGTACAAGGTCCTGAGTTCAATCTCTGGTGCAAAAATAAATAAATAACATGAAGTATTTTTTAAATAAAAGTAAGGTTTGGAGTTGGCTGATTTAATCAATGAGGTTCACCTGACAGCATTAAAGCAAGCACAGGTGTTCCTGCTGAAAGCCACCTGTTTCACCTGCTGGACAACAGCACATCAAACCCGCAGCGCTAGCCAGGCACAGGCAGGTGAATGGCTCCAGCTGAAGACAGCGCCTATCGCAGGAAGCCCCTGCCTGCCTGCTGCCCTCCCAATCCTGAAACTCTGCGAGGACCTCAAGGACACAAAGCAGATCTGCGCTGTTCCCCTGTTGCTCAGGCCAACACTCGTGCTTTGGCCTAGAACAGAAGGTCCCCTACTAGGTTGTCATTAGCCTGGGAAAGCAGAGAGCTGTAGGCCCCTGGGCAGGGGAGGGGGCTGGTTTTATAAGCAGGACGGGGAGTCTAAACAGGGGGGTCTCATTCTGCATGTTTCATTCCAGCAAGCAACTCACTGGGAGGAATCCAACACAGAATTTCTTACTGATCATAGGACAAAAATGGCAGTATTTTCTCCAGCTAGGATTTTTCTGAAGGTAAAGAGAATCCCCTCACCAAAGTCCTGTCTTCTCCAGAGTTCTGAACCTCTCCAAGCACTCAGAAAAAGAAAAGGCCTGGAAAGGCCAAAGGCCTTGCCCTTGGGGCCACACCAAAGAAGCAGAGCTGGTGCCGGCTTGCTGACCCCTGCCCAGCAACCCACCGCAGAAGGCCAGCAGCTGCCTCTGAGGGGACAGGGGGCAAAGGGGCTGAGAACGTTTATAAATCACTGCATGCCCCACTCCATCCCAATGGCCCCAGGAAGCAAGGGCAAGACCACGCAGGGCAGGGCAGGCCAGGGCAGGAGCCACGCTGTGGAGTCTCCGCTGGGAGACTGACCCCCTGCCTCTCAGGCTGCTACAAGACCTCTGGGCAGTCCCTGCGTGTGATGCCCTCACCTACCTCTTTGATCCCAAAGAAGGGAGAGGGTGGGAAGCAAAAAAGAAATTTCCACTCCACATCCATCTGCCCAAAGCAAAGGCAACACAAAGGCCGCACCTGTTTCCATGGAGACACAATTGGCCAAGCAAAGGAACAAAACAGAGCGATAAAAAAAAAAAAAAACACAAGCCCATCACCACCTTCCAGGCCACTGTGATCGATGCTGGCAGCCAGAACCCCGACAGGAAGACAGCGGAAGGATAAAAGGTAATCAGCAGATCTAGAAGCCACACGGGAGTCCTTTCAGTGGGCAGGGAGGGGGTGACCTACACCCTCCCCAGGCCTACAAACTCGCCTTCGGGGGCCCCAATCTTCAGAAAGACCCTGAACAAAAACATCCTGAACTGGAAGCTAGTGAGTGATTATTCATTTCACAGAAGGCTTCTTTGCTCAACAAAGAAATTCCTGGGAACACCCCAGGGTGGGTTGGTGAGGTCTCTCTGGTCTCCTCACTTTTCTAAGGCAGCGAAGGAGGCGGGACTCTAAGAACTGCCCGTAAGAGGAACTGCCAGGGATGTTTGTAAAAGATGACAAGACACATCATGGGAGGGACAGCTGCATGAGGACAGCTCTTGCTTCTAAGACATCCGCTGAGAGGGCAAGGCAGCTTTGAAACAAAGATAAGCTGGGTGTCCAGGAGGCCATTCAACAGAAGGGACAGGGGACCTGAAGGAGCAGAGGAGGCTGGGCAGGAGCAGGTATCCAATGGGGCCCTTCAGGTAGCCACAGATGGGGAATCCTGGGGGCAATAGGGAACTCTCCAAGCCACCCAGATGGACATGAGGAATATGTGGGAAGCAGCCAGCCTCCCTTCCCCAGGGCCACAACAAGAGGAGGCCTGAAGTCTCCTCTGGTGGAGGCCAGAGGTTGTCAACAGTTTGTTCAGCAGATGGTCCGGGCTCAAGGGCAGTCACAAGTGTCCTTGGATTGCCCCTGCCTTCTTCACCAGGTGTCATTATCGAACACCTCTGCACACAGGTTGTCATCCTGGGAAGGGACAAGGCCATATACACACTCACCCTGCCCTTGGAGACTCTTACCAAAAGGCCACTCCACTGGGTGTTGCCTAACTCTAAGCCCTGCAGGGAACAGAATCCAAGGGTAGCAGCGGCCCTATCTCTTAAGCATGCTGCAGAAAACTGGTCAGGAGGACGCAGAGGCCCTTCGTGCTCTTGGGCACCCTAGGAAGCAGAGCCTGTTCTTTCCCCAGTGAGCAATGGAGGAACAGGTCCAGGGAGGTCAATAAGGTACCCAAGTGGAGGACAAACTCTAACGACCAGCTCTCTAACCCAGCCAAGGTGTTTCTGGCTTGTGACGCCTCTTCCAGGAAGGCCAGCTGGCTTTCTTTGGAGGCATATGAATTGCTCTGTGGCCTTGACATCATCCTCCTGTCTTGGGCCTCAGTATGCCTCTCTGAAACAAAGAGGCATCATGACAGGGTAAGCCCCCCACCCCCACCATCCCACTGGAAAGAGGAACACAGGCAGGCGAGCATCCAGGGGTCACCAAGGGGCCAGTCAGAGGAGCGGGCTCAGCTCTGGGGAATATTCCCAGAGACCCACGGGGTCTGGACCGAGCAATGCTGCCTTTACAGAGCACACTTGGTGTCAGGCTCACACAGGGTACGTGGATTCTGGTCTGAAGATGGGTGATTTTCCCACCAGAACACATCTGGGGAAGCCTTGGGGTGCTCAGAAAGGATGGCTTCCAGGGAGTCCACTGCCACCAGCACTCCTTCCTAAGACCAGTCAATCTGCTGGGAACCATCTGGGTTCCCTGGCTCCTTCTCCCCAGTGACTCCCCAATGGCTTAGCAAAGACACCCCCACCTTGGTTGGCTTCCTGTCCAACTAGAGAATGTCCCTGCTGGGATGCCTCCAGGAGGACAAAGAGCTTCCCTGAGACTCCGCCGAGGAGGGGGCTGACTTTATCTTACCCCTGTCCTATCAAGCCTCCTGCTTGTTTTAGGATTAAAATTAGGAGGGAAAGGCACTAACACAGGGTCACCTGTTTGAAACAATTCACAAATAAAAAATGGAGTCAGGCTGTCTCAGACTCAAACTGCAACAGACTTGTCTTGCAATGAGATCCAGTTTTACCAATGAGGATTGCAGCAGACATTTTCCATCCCTGCCTGGGCTGAGCGTGTACATTGTCTAAGGCTTTGACAAAGACACAGGTAAAGCAAGGAGGCTCCACGTAGGGCATGTCAGTTTAAACATATGAGCCACGCCAGGTGCCACAAAGCATGCCTACAATCCCAGCACTCAGGAGCCTGAGGAAGGAGGGTCTCCCATTGGAGGTCAGCCTGGACTACCTAGCAAGTTCAAAACCAGCCTGGACTATATAGCGAGTCCCTGGCTCATCAAAACAGAAAACACAAACAACAATAAAAATGGTGAGACAAGAGTGATGGTGCAGGACCAGTGAGATAGCTGTGGACTAAGTGCCTGCTTAGGCAAGCCCAGGGACCTAGGTGCGATCCCTAGCACCACATGGCACACTGGTCCCACCCCCAGGCGTGCTGAGCCAGGCCCTGAGACCAGGCATGGTGCTGAACATCCGTAATCCCAGTGCCGGGGAGGCTGAAAACAGGAGGATCACTATGAGTCCAAGCTGCGTAGTGAGACCCTGTACCAAATGCATAAAAAAAAATTTAAAAAAAGAGTGGTAGAGCACATCTGGTCTCTCTCAGGTACTCAGGGGGCTAAGGTAGGAACACTGCAAGTTCGAATCCCCCTAGGGCCATTTAGCAAGATCCTATCTCAAAACAACAAAAAATTTTAAAGCCTGGGAGTGTAGCTCAGTGAAAGCATGCCCCTGGGTTCAATTCCCAGTACTTAAAAAAAAAAAAAAAAAAAA
>NW_004524798.1:732107-737289 GCF_000260255.1 Octodon degus | reverse complement strand
GTGTGTGTGTGTGTGTGTGTGTGACCAGCTCAGCCCACCAGGGGGCGGGGCTGGCTGGCATGTGGTGCTGGGAGATCGAACCGCGGTCCCTGTGCTTTGCCAAGCTTGTTCCAAGTAGGTGCTTTAGACCACTGAGCCATCTCGCCAGCCTGAAGCTCATTATTTTAATTCCCTGGGGCGGCTCAAGGGCCCCACTCCCTCTATGGGAGACCATCCGGCCTCGGAGTAGGAGGTTCTGCAGGGAAGGCAGCTGCAGGTACAGAGCACACGCAGGCCTGGACCTGGGTACCAGTTTGCTTGTGCTGCTTTTTGGCTGTGTGGATCTGGTTAAGTCACCCAAACTCCCCAAGTCTCAGTTTCCCCACAGTATCTGAGTGTAATACCACCCAAGGCATGTTCAAAACTCTGGTGATGAGGATGAGAAGGCTATTAATGAATAATGAGAGTGGGGTGATAGCTAGCAGTCTAAGTGCCTGACTGTCAAGCGCAAGGACCTGGTTTCGATCCTCAGTACTACTTGCCATGCCAGCCACAGAACCCTAGGTGTGCGATGCCAACCACGAAACCAGGCATGCTGGTGCACGCCTGTAACCCCAGCACTGGAGAGGCCGAGACAGGAGGATCACTATGCGTCTGAGCTTATAGAGACCCTGTACCAGATACATACATACATACATACATACATACATACATACATAATGGGGGGTACAGAGGCACTAACGGCCCCAAACAGTAGTTAACCAGAAAGCATTTTTTGGTTTCGCTTGGATCACTGTCTACTATTTGCCTTTCAACAATATTAATAACAAATATTTGTTGAAGGCTCACTGTGTGCCTCACCCCAAGCCCTTCACAGCAAGCCCACAAGTCAGGTTCCATTTTTACTCCTGATTCACAGGTAGCAGACATTTAGGTAATTGCTTTGTTCGCTTGGCCAGCAGCTAGGGGCTCAGTAAACCTTGGTCATTTCTTTCCTTTTTTTTTTTTTTTTGCGGAACCAGGGATTGAACTCAGGCCTTGCGCTTGCCAGGGAAGTGCTTATTCCACTGAGCCATCTCCCTGGCCTTGGGTATTTCATTTTGTTTCGTTACTGGTACTAGGAATTGAATCCAGGGGTGCTTTACACTGAGCTATATCCTCAGACCTTTTTTAAAATGTTGAGATAGGATCTCTCACTAAGTTGCCCAGGCCATTCTCAAACTTACAGTCCTCCTGCCTCAGCCTGCCAAGTAGCTGGAGTTACAGGTGCGAGCCACTGTGCCCAGCGTGGGTCCTTTGATTCCACAGCCCAAACTCTGAAACTTCCTCCTGAGCTTAGTCACCCTTTGGCCAGCAGCAGCAGCATCTACATTGACTCATCGGCAAAGCAGGAACCTAGGACCTATGCAAACTTACAGAATCAGATGCTGCATTTCAGCAAAATCTGTGAGAGATTCACACACACCCAGACTTGAGAATTACTGCTCTAATGCACCAGTGTCCTGAAGGTAATATCAGAACATTTGCTTTCTCCACGCGCACACACGCAGGTGGCAATTAAAGCAGGTGAGACGGTTAGGGATTCTAACAACCCACTAGTAACACGTGCAAAAGGCCTTTTTATGAAAAGGCTAAAAGGAGTTGCGCCAAGCCATCGGCGGTTCCCTCTGTGGAGTGGGTGGCAGGAAATCAAATGGAGCTGGAAGATCCAGATTCAAGCCCCGGCTCTGCCCCCTACTTGCTGTGGAATCTCAAGGCTCTTATCCACAGACCCCTGCCTCCTCTGCTACAGGACACAGAACCCACGGCCCCTTCAGCCCTGTGGGGTGGGTACAAGGATCCGCCAGGTAGCGAGATGCATAAATGGTCTTAAGAGCTGCAGGGTGCTGTGCAGTCCAAGGGCCAACTGTTTCCATGAAGAGAGGGAGGAACAGCAATGAAACGTTTATCCTTACTCATTCCATTCCCTAAACACAGATATTCCATGACTTTATAAGGAAGATATACAGAGTAACCTGGATTTAGAATCTGTGGGAGCCCTGGGCTGATTTTCAAAGCCTTATTCGAACTTGCAAGTTAGGCCTGGAAAGGGTTCAAACCAAGGGCTGATTCTCAGTGTCCGGCCCATTTTCTTTGCCCTTCTCCCCTGGCCTCTCTGTGGGCTTGAGGATCCTCAAGAGGTTTTATTTTTGGACCTCTCCTCTCTGGGCACAGAAGCTGCACTGTGGGTGGCCCTCTGTGACTCTTGTCTGTGACCCCAGCACTGCCACCCAGCTCCCCTCAAATCCAGGGACTTGGGGTCTGCAGTTTTGCTGGATTTGGGCCAATATCTCCTTTCTTTCTCATTTTTGAATCTTAGAACTCAGATTAGCAGAAGTAGAAAGAGTCATTACCGCTAGTTTGTCTGGCGGGAAGTGGAGTTGGCTGCCCCAACTCATACAGTTAGCTAAAATAGAGTTGAGTAGGGTTGTCTATCCCCAGATTCCATGCTTTCTGTGTGGCTTTTGGAAATGCACCCTTTCCTTAAGACTTCTCTGTCACTTGCTTACAACTTGTCTGTCGCCAATCTCAACCCCTCTGACCCTTCATCCCAGGAGACATAAATCTGAGGATTAAAGCCCCTGTACTTTTCCTCAAACTGAACAATCTTAAAGCAGCATGATCTGAAAATGTCATTACAACCAAGGAAAGAAAGCATCTGCAGCCAGAGTTTCCACAGAGAACCAGATCTGTTTAGACACTGAGAAGCATCGGGACAGTGCTCACAGCAAAGAAGCCTGCGGAAAGCCAGAGAAGGGGCACAGGCCTGGAATGCCAGCACTCTGCGATGGCAAATGCAAGCCCAGCCTGGTAAACTTGACAATGTAGCCAGACCCAATCTCAAAATAAGAAATAAGAAAAGGGTTGAAGATGTAGCTCAGTGTAAAGGCCCCGGGGTTCAAGCCACAGAATAAACAAATAGGAAGCTCAGAGGCCCACAATTCCAGCCTACTCCCTGCTGAGTGGCAGTTCACCTTGCTGAGCGGCAGTTCTCTTAGGAAGACAGGGAGCTGTTGGGTTTGGAATGCAGATGGCAGGCTGGATAAAGCTCTCCTTGAATAACAGGAGCTCACCAAACAGCAATTACTGTCAAGACTACCCGCATTGAGACCAAGTCTAATCAGTTCTCAGGTCCAGCTGTGCACGAGAGCCATACCAGGAATTATTTTTCTTAGTCCCAATACCCAGATCTTATCCTTCCTGACTGTGATTCACGGCTCTGCCACTAGGTCTTAGGGAAACACTATATTTTTTTAAAGCTCTCCCCAAGAGTCTAATGTGCACCTGTGGCTGAGAGCTACGGTCTGAACCAGCTCCACTCAACCCTTGGCGAGCGCATGAACTTTCCAGGTGTCTTCCCAGGATGTAGGGCCTGACTCCTGAGGTCTGGTGGGAGGCCACTTCTGACCAACGCCCAAGCAATGCTGCTAGTCTATGACCTCAGGAAGAAAGTCACCCAGAACTCAGGTCATGCACAGAAAGCTGGAGAGATCATACATAGGTTATGTCCCTCACAGCCTCAAATGTCAGCTCTGCCCAGCCAGGCTGGAGCACTCTGCATTCTGGACACAGACAACCAGTTGACCTCAGATCAGGGTGCAGACTCAGGGCCCAAGCCTGTCCCCAGAATACCCTTTTGGCTTCCTGTTGGCCACTAGCACATTACTGGCACCTCCACAGCTCGCATTCTGAGGCTCAGGCAAGGGAGAAGTCAGACAGGAAAGGACCTTATTACTTTCCCTCTGACGGGCAATGTGCAGGAGATCATGGCCTGACAGGATGTCCCAGCCAGAAGGCCTGGGACGATAGCGACTCTGGGCAGCCAGATGCCTCTGCTCAGCCAAGCAGGATAGCTTCCTGCCCGGAGCTGGCTCAGTAAGGGCACAGTTGCAGGGACTCTGGGAAGCATGTGCGGGCAGGTAGCTGCATGCACGGCCCCTCCCTCCGCCTTTGAGGTTGGTGCATTTTGTGACCCTGAACATCAACAAATACAACACTGACTGTACACCAACTATGTGCTGGGTGGTTTCACAGAAATACTTCCACTTTACCTCCTCATCAACTTTGCAAGAAGCCAGGCATCACTATTTCCCCTGTACACAGGAGGAAATTGGGGCTGAAGAGGTAACCTGACCAGGAAACCCATGCAGAACAAAGCTAGGAATGGAATCGTAACCCATCCAATCTTCCTATTTGCTTATAGTGCGGCTCAAAACTCAAATCTCTCAGTGACTCAGTTTATCACTTTATGCGGGCAAAAAGCAAAACTGGAAATATCATTAGGTCTCCAAGAACAAGGGACAAGGCTTATTATAATTATTCTTCATCGATAAGATTATTAAGTGTAGGGGCTGGGAGATGGCTCAGTGGAATAAGCGCTTCCCTGGCAAGCACTAGGGCCTGAGTTCAATCCCCGGTTCTAGACAGAAAGAGATCAGCATGTCGCTGGCATCCAGGCCGCCATACCAGGCCAACGATGGCCCCCAAAGTCAGCTTGCACCTGGGCCCCATCACCCACCCTGTATAAGCCCCAGGAAGCCCCTGAACAATCAGAGAGCACTCGAGAGGGTATCCCACTCCAAGGAGCACGGAGCTGAGGACTGCAGATGCCTCACCAGGAACCTTTGATCTATGCAGGCCCAGACCTATCCCATGGCCTGGTCCTTGCTCCTAGCACCTTGGCAAGATGGGGTTCATGCAGGGGTCCCACCCTGTATTAATATTACACCTGTGGAATCCAGACAATGGCGCCTGAGTTTCCTGCTCCGTGAAGTTCCAAGGCTTACAATATAGATGTAGGGGAGGCATGGAAGCTGGCAATGGTAGAGCCATAGTAAGAAATATTTCACAGCCATTTAAAATAATTTTAAAGCCATACTATTTCATTTAAATGCATGCAAGATGGCAGATGGCACACGCCTGTAATCCCAGCACTGGGGAGGCTGAAACAGGAGCATCACTACGAGTCCAAGCTGCTTAGTGAGACCTGTACCAAATGCATAAAATAAATACGTGTAGCATTACAAGAAAACATTCAAGGCTTGGTATCAGATCACAACCAACTTTTAAAATCTACATACATTTTAGGGGCCGGGAGATGGCTCAGTGGAATAAGCACTTTCCTGGCAAGCACAAGGGTCTGAGTTCAATCCCCAGTTCTGAA
>NW_004524798.1:718393-732007 GCF_000260255.1 Octodon degus | reverse complement strand
AAAAAAAAAGACAAAAAAAAAATCTACATACATTTTAAAAACAGAACCATGGGGACTATAATCAAATGCTAACAGAAATGGTTTTACATTATCACAGTGGTCAATTTTTATTGGGAATGAAACATAAACTACCCAGGGGCAAGAAGACCACACCCTGTCCCAAGTCAGCATGTCTGGGCTGCAGGATGAGGACCTACTCTGCTCTCTCAAGCCAGCAGGTAGCCCCCAGCCCGGAGCTCTCAGGGACACTGCGGCCCAGAGGCCCTGGGGCTGGTGTGGTCACATGTGCACCAGCAAGCCTTCCCAAGGGGCCGAAACTCTCCAGGGAACAAAACAAAAGCCATTTGTCCTTCAAATGCTCTAAAGGAGTTTGGCAAAAGACATCAAAGTAAAACTGGTAATCAGGTGTTCCGCCCCAGGCAGAGGCAGAAGACAGCTGCCCTGCGGAGTCCGGTGTCCCTTAGAGACCCTCAGTATGCAGGATTCCTGCCTGAGCTGCCACCCCCAGCACAGGGATAGAAAGTAGACAAGCTCCACCATATGGGGCTCAGGAGCCTCCTGGGGACTCCCTGGCTAGGGAGAATGGCAGGTCCCTAAACCATGCGCATATGTGAGGAAGCAAGGGGGTTAAAGACCAGGCACCCGCCACAGCTGTCTCCAAAGACGCTAATTATGGGGGCTGCGCTGCAGAGGCCCGGGAGCTTGTGCTCAGCTGCCTGTAATCGCTGCCTGTGGCTGGCCCAGGGCACAGGGATCTCCCTGGGGCTGAGGGCCCCATGCCCTTCCAGCTTCCTGTCCTTGTCACAGGGTCAGGAGGCCTGTGTTGGGGGCCAGAGCCCCTGGGACAAGGCAAGGGCTAGAGAATGTGCTTTTCTGCAGATTTTGAATGGGAAAAGGAGATACCCCAGTCCTATGCAGAGCCAGAGAAAGGACTGTTAAGGAAAGTAGTTTTCCAGGGATCCCTCACAATGTCACCAAAAGCGCCCTTTCTGGATAGTCTTGAGCAATGGCATTCCTTTGGAGATGGCAGACAGGAATGTAAAATGTCACACTCACTAAGCCAAGGCAGTCAGGAGGAAAAAGCACTGACCCGAGGGGCAGACCTATCAGGGGCTGTCCCCCAAGCCCTTCACGCCCCTGAAAGAGCCATTGACATGCGGAAAGATCCACAAGAAATGTATGAAATGGCACTTCTAAAAACCAGCAATTTCTGCTGAGCATAGTGTGCTCACCTGTAGTCCCAACCCTGAGGAGACTGAGGCAAGAGGATCCCAAGTTTCAATCCCACCAGGAGCAATTTTGCAAAAAGTCTTTCTCAAATTTAACAAAAGAACTAGAAGTGTAGCTCAGTGGTAGAACACCTCTGGGTTTCCATCCCCCATACCACAACACAATCTAGCAATTTCTAAACAAATGGGGATATCATGATAAAAAGCAGGGGACATTTTGTTTCCCCTTCGATGGGACAATACACAAATCAGAAGCAAAACCAGACAAGCACACGCGTGATCTTCCCAAGGTGCTCAGGCACACGCTCTGAAAAACAGTGGGACAAGGCTGCTTCAGGATCGGGAGAAACAGCCTCCCAGACTACCTCTTCGCCTGCCCTCCAGGGCCAGGAAGGGAGGATCTAACGCTAAGGAAACAAGGGAAGAAGTGAGGAGGTTAGAGCCCCACGTTCCTGGGAATGAGGCTGACATGAAAGGGAGGCACAGCTGGGGAAACGGGCCGTGAGAACAGACTGCCAATTGTTCCTGCGACGGCAAAGCGCAGGCCTGGCAGTGCCGCTTTGTGCTTAATGTAATTAAGGCCCGGTGGAGGCAATGTTTGGAATCCTTTGCCTCCCGCCATTCTCACGGCGCAGCTGAGAGCGTGGGGCTCTAAGGAGGGCGGCGAAGGGTTTCTGAGCAGCTCAGCTAAAAGGGGGCAGCGAGGGGCAGGCAGGCCTGGGCAGCAGGAGGCCGAGCCCTCGTTGGGGAGCCCCAGAGGCACTTCCACCTCCTGTATGCTGTCCCCGAGAGTCCCCAAGCCTTGCCACTGCCCTGACCCCAGTTAACACTCCCTCTAATAGCTGGGGATGCAGAGAGCCTGAAAGCCCTGGAAGCGCGAGAGCCAGAGTTAATTAAGGAAGAAAAAAAGTCTGCGCCTCCTCTCCGCGGAGCTTCCCCTCCTCCCCATACCCTCGGGCTGTGCTAGTCCAGGGAAGTTCCCGAGCTAGTGAGGCAGGGATCTCTAGAGCCAAGAGCAACACCAGCACTTGGGCTACTGCATACGGGCAGCTGGGTCTCCCTCCCTGACCCCCCAGGTTCCCCAGCAATGTTCCAGGGCTGCCCCCAGCCATCCAAGGGGAGCCTCACATCCGCCTAAAGCCCAAACCGGCTGCCCTGTGACAAAGGCAGACCAAGCCCTTGCCACCAGTTAGATTCATTCTGTAGGTGACACAGTAGTAATCCATGCAACACAAGTACACATATTACCTCACCTAACCTTCCCATTATCCTGGACAGGAGGAGCAATTCTTTTTTTTTTTTTTTTTTTTTTTTTTGCAGAACCGGGGATAGAACTCAGGTCCCTGTGCTTGGTTGGGAAGCACTTATTCCACTGAGCCATCTCCCCAGCCCCAGGAGGAGCAATTCTTATCTGCACTTCATAGATGGAGAACCTGCAGCTTAGGATAAATGACTCTACCCAAGGACAACAAGCCAGCAAGTAGCCAAGAAAAGACACAACTCCCTACACCCTGACGCTAAGACTGTATCGAACCTTAATCTCCCCTGGGAAGAGGTTCCTAGCCAAGGTTCCTGCCTCTATGCAGCCCCTGAGCACCTGCGAGGCTAAACACACATTTCAGTGTGTGTGTGTGCACGCATTTGTTAGGGTGAGGAGGGGCATCAAGATGGTCTTAGATTATCAAAAGGGTCTGAGGCCAGCATAAGGTTAAGAACCAACAGCCAAGTGTAAAATACTTTGCTAAGCTGATTCCTAACACCAACCTTCTGACTCAGTCAAGTCCTCTACTTTTTCCTTGCATCTTGTTGCCCTCAAAAGGCAGCCAGGCTAGGGAGATGGCTCAGTGGAACAAACACTTGCCTGGCAAGAGGCAGCCTGCCTTTCTCTTGAAGGGTGTCAAACCAGCAGTTGGACACTGTAGGCAATCTAGCATTGAACATCCACCCAACCTGCTGGGGAGAGGCTATCAGGAAACTCACTGGGCGGAGGGAGAGAAAGCGTTAACAGCCAGCTCCTAGAGGATTAAGGGATTTCCTACCCAGCGTTTATTACTTCTTTCTACTGCTTAAAAACAAGTTCTGACACTGTCCCAATTCTGATCCTGGGTTTTGTTTGAATTCACACAGAGTAATTTCATTAACAGCAGCCCAACCTACCGGAAATGAAGAAGAAAAGTTTTCTTTTCTCTTTTGTTGGTTTTGTGTTTTGCTTTGTTTTGAGACAGGGTCCCATGATGTAGCCCAGGCAGGCCTCAAACATACAGTGTTCCTCCTGCCACACCCTCCCAAAGTGCTGGGATTACAGGCTCACGCCACCACACCTAACTGGGGGAAAAGTCTCTGCTCCAAACTAATTTGCTACGGTATCAAAGACCACTGTCTGCCTAAAAACAAGGCTATCCCTTACCCAAGGCCACTGTCCTCATTTCCAGATGCTCCAAGACAACAAATAATGATGCTGCTGCCACCTGCTCTTAATCCTCACTCCGACTCCGTGAAGCAGGGGCATTATAGCTCCAACTCAGAGATGACAAAATTAAGGATCTGAGAGGCTTAACAGCTGCCCAACAACACGCAGCAAGTACACGAGAGCAGCGGGATTCAGACCTGGATCTATTTGGTTCCAAAGACAGAAGTCTAGACTGGGGCCACTAAAAGCATTATCTGCAGACCACCCACAGAGGACTAGTTATGGCTCCTCAGCAAGATTTCTACAGAAAAAGCATGCAAGGAAGAATCTTCAAAACTTCCTTGCAAGTTGGCATTAGCACCACATCCGAGCATGCGGTCAGCGGACTTGCCTCTCTGAACAGGGTATATATAGGCCAGTTCTGATGCTGTCAGACTTGCACAGACCAGTCATGTTCATTGGTCCTTAGCAAATGAAAAGACAAAACAAAACACCCCACATGCTGTCCTTCTAATTCAGATAGCCTGAGAAGTGCTGGTTTTTTTTTTTTTTTTTTTTCTTTGTTTTGTTTTGTATTTTAGGGCCAGGGAGATAGCTCCGTGAAATAAGTGCTTGCCTGGCAAGCACAAGGTCCTGAGTTCGATCCCTGGTACCAGGAAAAAAAAAAAAAAAAGAGTTCCAGCCCAGCCTGGGCTCCATAGTGAACTCAAGGACAGCCTGGACTGCGTAACCAGACCCTGTTTTGTATTTTAGGGAAGGGTCTGCAGGGTGTTCAGGGTCTCACTACTAGATCGGATTCATAGTGATCCACCTGTTTACGCCTCCCAAGTGCTGGGATTACAGGCGCATGCCACTATGCCCAGTCTCAATCTCTGTCTCAGTGCACTCTAGGGGGAAGCCGGCACAGCAGGCCCAGGATAGAACCCCTGCCGCTGAACCTGCTTGCAGGCACTTTAATCCGCTGAGCTATCTGGCCAGCCCTAGAAGGGCTGTTTTAAAGCACTCTGCAAAACCAGAGACACAGAAGATGCTCACGTGAGGCCACCAGCACCCCTTCAACTCCCTTGGCTTCCAAAGCGTTCCCAGACCCCAGTGGCACATACATAAACCACTTCTTAAAATGCAGAAGACTCAAGAACTCCCTGGTGGGGCCTGGGACTCCCCAGGCCTGCATGCACATACTGGAGCCCAGGAGCTGGAGCTCAGACTCGGCCACACCAGCTCGCCATTCAGGGCTGGCTGCACATGGCTTTGGCACTGGATGTGGCTCACAGGTAGCCCTTTCAAAACACCTCTCTCCACTCTAGACCAAGGCCAGGATACTCACCCCGCACCCCTTTATCCTAGCTGCGGACACTGCAGCCCTTTCTGCCCCCACAGGCTTCACAGAAGGCTGAGAAAAGCATCCGCAAACACTAAGAGGAACATCACCCACACCCGTGCCCACAAGGAGGAGGCATGGTGAGAAGACTGCCCATTTCCTCAGTGCCGCATATGCCAGGTGCAGTTGGGTCTCTAACCCTGACATTCTGGGAAAATAACTACTTGGACACACTTAGGCAGTGCTTTTGACTGCTTAGAAGAAGGATCCTCACATATCCTTGTGAGAGCTAAGAAATCGAAGAGCTGAAACCTTGGAGGAAGGGACATAGGCGGCCAAACAGACATCATCCTTAAGTGGTCCATCTTATGGCCAAGACAGAGCTACGAGCAGCCCAATTCCAAATGGGAATAACCCCTTCTGCCTCAGGTGACACTCACATGACCTTCAGGTACCTGCTGTACTCCCTGGAAATTCCTGAATGTGCAGGCTTAACCTCAGTTTCTATGACCAAAGGACTTACTAAAGGGATAGCTTGCAAGACCCAGAACTCCCATTCATTCATTCAGAAGATCTATTCATTCAAAAACATAGACGAACAGCTACATGTGCCATGCGCTGTCAGGCAGTGAACCTACCACGTGGGAACAACAGCTGAAGGCCCTTCCCTCATGCTAGACTAAGAAAGGAAGAAATATATGATAAGGAGGGTCAGGAAGCTGTTAACTAAGTCCAGGAACATGGCCTCTTCCTGGACTGGGACAGAGTGGGTTTTCAAGTCATGGCTCCCATAACTGCATGGATCTTAGAACGCTAGTTCGAGGTGGGCACCAGGCATTTGGGGTTGACAGTGCTTAACAAAGAGACAAAGAAATACCTGGAGTTACTGATACACAAGGCAAACACAGTAAAAGGGCTTTGTGTCCCAATTAAAAATGCTTGTACACGGCCCAAATCCAGGCCTAGAAGCCCTGGACTGAAAAACCACCTTGATCTCAGGTGATGCTCATAGAACTTTCTCCTTTGCAAAATCAAATCACACTGTCCTACTCCCAGACTCTGCCCTGGGCATCATGCCTGTCTCTGAGATACCCACCGCCCTACTCCACCCCACCACATCCTTTCTCCTCTCCAAATTCTCATCTTCAGCAGGGCTGATCTAGGCAGGGCTGTTCCACCTTGGGTACTACTGACCCACTGAGGTGTTGTCGTTGAGGGATGTCCTGCAGATTAGAAGTTATCTCATAGCAACCCTGATCTCTACCCAGAAAAGGCCAGTAGCGCTGCCACCCCCAGTTGTGACGACTCTAAATGAATTCAGACACTGCCCCTGTCCGCTGAAGGGCAAAACTGTCCCCATGTATGATCCCCTGTCCTAGAGGGATGATTCTCAACCCAGGAGGCACCCATAAAACTCAGGCATGCCTGGGCGTTGCCCCACACAGGCAACATCAGATACTTTAATGTGCAGGAAGGTGGAAAATCACTGAATGTCCCACTCGGGACATATCAGACCTCTCAGTCTGATCTAAGCTTCTCCCAGGAAGTGGGAAAATCTGTCATTCTATGCTCTCTAAAGGTTTTCTAATGTGTTAGTTCCTCCATTAGACCAAATATCTCCAGATGCAAGAACTACATCTGATTTTTTCCCCCTTTCTCCACAAGGCTCCTCTTAAGAAAAAGCTCATCAAGAACGCCTGGAAAATCCATAAGTGCCCTCCACTCCATCTTCAGATGAAAAAGCTGCTTTAAATAGCATGGAATGGGTCTGGAAGTGGAGCCTGTGTAGCATGCACGAGGCCCTGCTTGATCCTCAGCACGCCTGTCAGCACACATGTGCGTGCGTGCACACACTCAGCACCAGCCACCGAGTGCAGCATGTGACTGGAAGGTTACGAAGGAAGGAGAAAACAGAGATATGGGGGCTGTGGGAGAACCTGACCACCCTGCATCTGAGAGGGGAGGAGTGTGAACCTCATCAAGCTCCCCCTTGGGAATGAGAGGATCCAGTCCTGGCTTGTGGACCCCTGAGCTTCTGACCAGAGAGGGCAGCGTGAGGCTGGATCCTCAACAGGGAAATCCACTCTCTCAGACTAGGTGTTCTTTCCTCCAGCTGATGGTAACTTTGGAACAAGTGAAAACAGGCTGAGATTAGCTTCTTCCTGGGCCCTGCTTGCAAAGGCTGAGTTACATACACACACACACACACACACACTCCTCAAGGAGCCCAGGAGCCCCTGAAGACCTGAGAGACCAGGCCAGTGCTCAGATGTGACATCTGACTCCCTGCCTATCACCCTGCCCCCATCTGAGGCTGTGCCTGCCCACCACACCTTCAAACAAGGCTAAAAAAGGTATGCAAGCCCTACATGGTGGTACATGCCCATAATCCCAGGCCTCTGGGAGACTGTGTAGGAGGATCATAAGTTCAAACCTCATCTTGGCAATTTAGTAACTGAGTGATGCCCTGTCTCAAAAGACAAAAAAAAAAAAAAAAAGCTGGGGTGGTATAGGTCAGAGCAAAGACCCTGGGCTCAGTCCCCAGTGCCCCTTCTGCCAAAATACAAGAAATTCAGCAGCAAGGGAGGGTGCCTGGACATGGACTGATCTCCCTGAAGAAGCAGCAGTGTGGCCCGATTTCCCTCCAATAGACACAGAGACCAGGTCACTCCCGACCTAGTTGCTCAGAGAGGGTAGACCATTCTCCCTGATCTCTATGCTTGGGGTGGAGAGGTGGGGGGTATAAAAACAAAATGCAGAGGGAAATCCAGGGCCCAAGCTCCCCCCCAGAGACAGCAAAGGCAACCCAAGTGACCACATTTTTATGCCTCCTCACTAAAATTCACTGGCTAATCCATAGGAATGTAAATTGCCATTGTGGTCACCTTCCACTTAATGAATGGTTTAGTGTTCGCCCTGAGATGTTACTTGTTGATATTCAGTGCCAAAAGAAGGAGCAATCCTTCAAGATCTACGCCAGGTGGCCCTGACTAGCTCGCTCAAATCAGTGTCAGGCAGTGAGGCCTTCCACCCCAAGATGGCCTCCCCCCAAGTACACACGCTCTTTCAGCCTGTTGCCTAGAGACTCAACACTGGCCAGGTGCTTACCCTTCTTTTTATTCTCCACAAGCAGGAGCTCTGGAAACTGGGGCCTCCAGGAAATATGCCTGGGGCCAGGACGAAGGGGAAAAGCAGGCAGGACATTTTCCTCTCAGGCAGGCCAGCCCGGTCCCCACTGTGCTCCCCCTCCTCCCCAGGTCTGAAAGGCCCCAGCAGGCTGGAACTGAAGGGCTCCCACAGGGAACAAGGCCCCCTTTGAAAGCCTGTGTTTACCCCAGCTGCCGGTGGCCAAGGGTTGCCATGGCCACCGTCCACCTTTGCCAGCCAAGCCTAGGCAGACCCAGCCAGAGCCCTGCACACCGCCACCCCACCTTGGGGTAGCCCCATGGGAGACCTACTGACCCCAAAACACCCCTGTCCTTGACCCCCACTGCTGCAGGGAAAAGCACAGCCTCTCAGGCTGAAAGCATAACTTGGGAGAAAATGAAAGATAAAGGTCCTCCTGAAGAAGGCCAAGGACCACCTCCCAGCAGGCCCCTGAGAGAAAGGCTGGGCTGCTGGAGTAGCTTTGCTGGGCAGGAGATGCTGGCCAGGCCCACACCCATGTTCCCGGGAACTGCCTGCCTCTGGGGCCAGCAACCGGCTCTGGCCAGGCTGCTAATGGGAATGACTTATTCATGTAATTTATCCTCGCTGTGTCCTGAGCCCAGGAGGACAAGAGGGAGACGAGGGAGGGGCTCTTCTCCTGCAGGCCTCAATCTGAGCCCGGCAGCCCACGGGAAATGTCAGGGACCTCGGGGCCCAAGGACAAAGGCAGCAAGGGTCTGGCTTGGCAGTGTGAGCTCTTGGGCTCCTAAGTACAGTGGCACTGGGAAGGGAAAGGGGCCCTCCCTTCCCCCACGGGCCTCAGCTCCTGCTGGAGAAGGCCGAGGGGAGCCAGCCAAGGTTCTGAATAATTCAACCCTCATATTGCTCTGTGGTCACAATGGCTTCTTCATTTTTTTTTTTTTTTTTTTTTCTATCTTTTTTTTTTTTTTTTTTTCAGAACCGGGGATTGAACTCAGGCCCTTGCACTTGCCAGGGAAGACATTCTCCCTGAAGTTTCAGCCTCCCACTCCCCATCCTTTCAAGAAAAAAATGTATTTTTTTCTTCATTTTTTTTTTTTTTTTTTTTTCTATCTGAGCTCTTCAGTTTCAGAACAAAAAGCACTCAAATCCCCAACCTGAGACCTGCTTGTAGCGCCAGCGTCCAGAATTCTGCGGAGTCATCCTGGAGATTCAAGTGTCCAGAGGCCCCAGCTGAGTAGCAGGAAAGCAGAGGGAAGAGCAGAGAGGAGGGTTCCCCTGTGCTGCTGCCCTGGGGCTGGATTCACAGGGGACCTGAGCCACTGCCTGGGTGAGGGTGGGCCCTGTCCCCCTTCCTTCTGGCTGCCTAGGCGCTGTTCTCCCACACCACACTAGGCTGGTTATGTCACAGACCTGGCTGCACCTGACCATCAGGCCCAGGCATTGGCCTGGCCTTGGTTTCTATCCGTAATAGTAGTTATTTTTCCACTGTAATTCTCACACTACCCCTAGGAGGGAGGTGAGGAGACAGGCTCAGGGAGGTTACCTGCCCGCGTCACACAGCTAGCAAGTGAAGAATAAAGATTCAACTGAGGCTGTTTGCCAGGCATGGTGGTGCATGCCTGTCATCCCAGCACTCAGGAGGCTGAAGCAGGAGGATCACCACAAATTCAAGGCCAACGTGGGCTACACAGCCAGTCCTTTACTCAAAAAACCAAACCGAATCAAACACAACAGGAACAAATGGAGCTGTCTGACTCCAGACTCCCTGTTTTCAACCCCAGCCATGCAGAGCAACGCTGCACACACCATCTTCAAAGAGCAGGACAAAGCCCCATGCTCACAGGCATACAACCAGGTGGGACAGTGTGAGGATAGGGACCAAGGGCTACATCCAGGCTAACACCCTTTCTGCACCACATCGTTTCCAGTGCAGAAGCAGCAGTATTCATGTAGTTGAGAGAGCCCCGTTTATGTTCTCTTTTACTACGTTACGGTCTAACAGCCTGTGAACCTGGCTTAACCCTGGCAGTGGCCGGGCTGGCCCTGAGCACCTCCCCAGCACCCCAATGCATGACCTTCCAAACACACCGCTCCCTGCCTCCACCAAGGCTTTCCAGTCCTCTCCTTAGCAGTGTCAGCCCTCCCACCTCTTTGCAGTGCAACCTCCAGATTCCAAACGAGAGACTCACGCCAGCGAATCAGTTCGCACTGCTCAGAATCTTATAGCGCTCAGAGCTCTCTTACAAATACTGTCCATCCAACCAAACCAACAGCCCTTGGACTGGGGAAGCACAGGCTCATTTCTGGGGTTTCTGCCCCACTCATTCCTTCCTTAAGGACTTCCTCCTCCACCACCACCACCCCACCCCCTTTCACAGTGGAAGGCCTCCATGCTACCACATCCTAGGCACAGATAATTGAATCAACAGTGGACAGCTGACCCAAATAAGCCAATCAGATTCCCTCCCCACAAAGTCAAATCAAGGTTCAGACACCATCTGGTCTCTGCTGATTACTAGAAAGAGGAAGATGGGTATATTTGGGGGAAAGGGACCATGGCATCTGACACACGGCCACAGTAGCAGCAGCATCCTGTGGGTGCCCCAAACAGAGGTGCAGAGAGCAGCTGCCCTGGCGCCAGGCGTTAGGGGACCCAGCTGTTTCCTAGCCTTGGAGCTTCAGTTTTCCTGTGGCTTCAAATAGCTCAGGCTGGTTTCTGTTCCTTGGACTCAGTAGTCTGAATTGAGATGGTCTTACTTTCTCCTTTGTACAGATGAGGGGAGTCACCAGAGGTGAAGTGAATAAATGATCATCCCATACCCAGCACGTCATTACAGAGGGGTTAAAAATCCTGCCCAAGCTAGTGGTGCTAGTGTGTTTCTAGCACTCTGGGAAGCTGAGGCAAGAGGATCACAAGTTCAAGCCCAACCTGAGCAACTTAGCAACTTACCAACACCCTGTCTCAAATTTCTTTTTTTTTTTTTTTTTTCCCTTTCCTTTTCTGTCTTTTTGAGACAGGGTTTCACTATACAGTTCAAGCTGGACTTGAATTCATTATGTAGCCCAGGCTGGCCTCGAACTCACAGCAATCGTCCTGCCTCAGCCTACCAAGTGCCCTATTTCAACGTTAAAACAAAACAAAAAGGCTGGGGGTCTGGAGACATAGCTCAACATGAGGCCGTGCATTCAGAGTCTCCTTAGCAGAGCCTCTCTCCTGTGGCTAAAGGAGTAACATATATGCCTCTTCTGCCTGTGTCAAATCATAGCAGCAAAGTAAGTGATTCAGAGAGCTGCAGTGGACCACAGCCAACAATAGAACATGAACTCCTTTGCCTGTCTATCTTTCCCAGCACCGCTTGCAGCGAGGCCCATGCCACATGACTAGCTCTGGCCCCGGCAATGCGAAAGCAAATGACAGGTATCAGTGCCTCATCAAGAGTTCAGGCCCAGATGTTCTCTCCATCTCTCCCCTCCTGCAGTCACTATGAAGGCCGAATGTTCCTCACGGAGCCACCACAGATGGAGGAGAGATGCTAAAGCCACATAACTTTCCACAAGCTGGAAACAAACGCAGACACTGGGCAGCCCCTAGACATTGGGATTTGATATCCTTGTAGCATGTGCTAGCTGTCCTGGCTGAAGCACCCACATCACCCAACCTGGACCCTTCAGCACAGTGTTCCATCTGCAG
Source organism: Octodon degus (assembly GCF_000260255.1). Lineage (NCBI taxonomy): Eukaryota > Metazoa > Chordata > Mammalia > Rodentia > Octodontidae > Octodon > Octodon degus. The sequence goes on along the minus strand of NW_004524798.1, from coordinate 720,227 downwards.
GGCGCTGAATTCAGTTGTCTAACACTGGTCTGCTTAACAAGTACCAGTACCACATGCTATAAAGGTACAACTCAGGGCATAGGAATGAAAAACAAATGCCAGGCATGGTGGTACACACCTGTAATCCTAGCAGACGGGAGGCTGAGCCAGGAGGATCATTTCAAGTTCAAGTTCGAGGTCAGCCTGGGCTATATAGTGAGTTCAAGGCCATACTCAACTACATAGTAAGATCCTGTCTCAAACAAATAATAGCTACCCTGAACAAAGTCCCTATCTGGTGACTCACAGGCCTCCCCTAGGACTAAAAGCAACGGCTCTATGGACACAAAAGCAAAGCTCACACACAGCCTCTGGCTAACCTGAGCCCCCAGCCAACCTGAGCCACCAGGAGTGAAGGACAGCATGTCCCTGGCACACCATGAGGGTGACAGCCAAGAGTGAGCTCACAGCAGGCTTTTACACCCTCAGCTCCACCAGCAACTCTCCTGCCCACCTCAAAGAGATGGGGACAGGATGGGGACAGACATGTACTTCCCGTGCCCAGCACAGAGTGGGGAAGGCATTGAGAGGCGGTTTCATCACAAGAGGAGGTGGCACACAGGTACAGCTAAAGACACAGCTTGCCTGCCCTACCCTTCTCCACAGTACCGTCCTCTGGGATTCCTCTCCCTGCTTAATTCTAACTGGGAAAGTCCTCAGCTTCCGAGCTGTCCTTCACTCCACCTTGCTGGGGACAAAGAAAGCATCACACGGCCAGCTGTTGGCTAGTCTCCTTTATGCCAAATGCGAGTTGGGGAATGGGAAAGTTAAGCAGGCAGGGTGGCTGTGTCCAGTTACACGGCCATTCACTGCACAAAGTGCCCATCCAGAGCTTCCCGCTTAGCAGACCGTGGACCCTGGAGGAAGTGCACCTTCTCCTAGTTCACCTTTAGGGCTTCTCGTACAGATTGAAGAAGCTCAGTGATGAGTCTATGGGAATTTACTACTTTAAGATTTTCTACTTTTTTTTTGATTGAACTCAGGCCCTTGTGCTTGCCAGGCAAGCGCTCATTCTACTGAGCTATCTCCCTGGTCCAAGACTTTCTACTTTTGTGTGCTTGAAATATATCCCAATAAAAGATAAAGCCAAACAAATGCCATCCCCTAAGTGGGCATGTTACTTGGACAAGCTACTTCACCCTCAGCCTCTGTTCTCACATCAAAAAAGACAAAAATGCCTGGCTCTGAGGGTTGGTATGAGGAACCCTAAATTAAATGAATTCGCACGAGTAAAATATTTGACACACAGTAAGTCCTTTTGCAAGTGAAAGCTGTTAACAGTTGCTGCTGCTGATAGTTGGGGACAGGAGAAACACAGAGGCAAATGGGGACAGAGGGGCACTGACAAGGAAAGCAAATGTTAGCTGGGCATCTGGCCCAGACCTATAATCCCAGTACTCTGGAAGGCTGAGGCAGAAAGATGGTGAGTTTGGGTCCAGCGTGGGGCACTCAGCAGGACCCTGTCTCAAAAAAAAAAAAAAAAAAAAAAAGACTGGAGACATAGCTATGATGATGTAGCTCAGTGCAAAGGATCTTGGTTCAACCCACTGTATCACAGAAAAAGCTGAAAAACTGGAGGAAGAATAAAGGAAAATACTTTTGGAAATGTGTGATCAGAAAGCCAATCTGGAGGTGCTGGGGAGATGGCTCAGTGGAATAAGCACTTCCCTGGCAAGCGCAAGGGCCTGAGTTCAATCCCCAGTTCCACCAAAAAAAAGAAAGCCAGGGGCTGGTGAGATGGCTTGGGGCTGGTGAGATGGCTCAGTGGTCTAAAGCACCTACTTAGAACAAGCTT
>NW_004524798.1:705510-718293 GCF_000260255.1 Octodon degus | reverse complement strand
CCCCCTGGTGGGCTGAGCTGGCCACACACATACACACACACACACACACACACACACACACACACACACATAAATAAATAAAAATTTAAAAAAAAAAAAGAAAGCCAGTCTGGGGCTGGAGAGATAACTCAGTGGCTTATGTGCCTGCCTGGCAAGCACAGGTCCCAAGTTCAATCCCAGGCACAAAATAAATAAATAAATTAAATAAATAAATAAAAAGCCAGTCTGAAAACACAACTACTCTATTTATGTTCCCATGTTGGACTTGGGGAGTTGAGCTGGTCTGAGAGTTCTCATGCACTCCACCCTCCCTGGCAGCGATCACACACCCCTGGGGGCACTGAAGGGTTCCTGTGCATGGCCCAGGAAAGGATGTGCCCCCAGCCTCCCAGCCAATCAGAGAAGGACTGGCCGGATGGGTGTGGCATGCTCACACCTGCTGCTTCCCAGCTGGAGTCCTAGAAGGAAATCAGATGTCCCCAGATATACCCAGGGGCTCCATCCTGGTACGGAGCTGACCCTGCCACCTGCACAGACTGGGAGGAGCAGCTACTCTGATCCCAGAAGGTCAAAAGCTGCTTTTTCAATCTTCTGTTTTAGGGAATGAATTTTTATATTAATATCTTTAAAACAACCCTTGGTGTGCGAGAATTTCACTAGTACTCTACTTTGCATGACACACCCCATATTTATTTCCCTTTAGGGCCTAAGGTCCCAGAACCTCACTGGGATGAAAAGGACTGAGATGGCAGTGACAGGAAGTTGGGCTCCCTTCCCAAAGGCCTGGGAGGGACCTCATCCCTGGCACAAGCCACCCAGGCCCCAAGAGGCCAGAGGCTCAGGCTTCAGCTCACTCGCTCCTCTTTCTTTTCGATTTTCCAGGATGGAAGTTGATAGGATGATGCATTCTCTTATTAGATGAGAAAGGAAGAAGTCACTCACATTCCCAACCCACTCTGTACTGAACACGGGCCACTGCACGGCTCACCCCCACGAGCTCTTCACCAAAACGCCACTAAAAGTCCCCCCTTCACCTGGCCTCTCCTGCATCACGAACTCGCTACTCTCGGCAGTCTGCTAAGTTCCTCCGGTGGCTGCCCTGCCATGGTGGGGGTTCAGTTGTGGTTTAAAGATAGGGCCTCCAAATAAAACTGCGCTAGGAAGGAAAGAAGCCATGTGACTCAAGCCCATGGCGCGCAATCCCTCTTAGGAGAGAAAAAAAATCCACCCAGAAAATGTCCTTCTCTGTCACTGCCCAATCTCTCAGCTCTGTCCCAAACTTAGAAACAGCTGTTTCCTTCTAACTCCCAAAACAACTGCCCCGTCACTTCATTCTTTACAACACTGTGATCTGTACACTTAATCTGCCCATGGCTCAGCTAAGTCCACCCCTCCCTCACTTGTCTAATAAGAAGAGCAACAGCCAACGGGGAATCACAAGACGAGGATGCTCCACCCCTGTAAAGTGATAACACTATCTCTTAAAAGAGTGGATTACATATTTCACTGTTCCCACCTGCTTAGAAAGCTGACTGGCACACAATGAGCATGCAATAAAAGTGAGCTATTACTATTAGACAGTTACAACAATCCTGTGCAGTAGGGATTATTATTTCCAGCTCCACTTAACAGGTCAGCCGCTTGCTGTTATGTGGCAAAAGAATAGATTAACCTCTAGAAAAGCACAAATTAAAAAGTTAAAAAGGGACATGCGCACAACGGTACCGTCCACATACAGCAGAGCCAGGGCCAGAGCTCTCACTGTGGACTCTGATTTGCACACTGAAAAGTTTCACCTTTTACCAGGCTTCCCTCCTTCAGAAAGAAGGGAATTTGAGAAGCCCCACGCATTCGCAGGGAAGCCTGACTTCAGCTGTGCAATGCTTAGAGAGAAGCAGTATCTCAAGGGTGTGATGAGCATTTGCTAAACAAAATTAATTTCCATTCTTTTTCATATTCCAGGAAAACACAGCAAAGCATCCTTAGGGAGAGGTGCCACCCATCAGAGGTGCCAAAGACTGCTCAAGGCCAGGGATCCTAGTGGCTTGGACATATTTGAGGCTAAAGCACCTCCCTTGGGAGGCTCCTAGGCTGTCAGCAATTTTGCAAAAGGTCAGTACAAATCCCCTGGGAACACAGTCATGTAGGCATAGCCTAGGACGTGTGGACTTCCACCAAGCCCATATATTTTTCTAAAATATCTGCACTGTCTTCACCCATGATACATAGCAGGCAAGCTCTGGGAATATTTCCATTATACTCAAAAACCTGCTTTGCCACCATTCTTCATTGAAAAAGATGTTTCCTTTTTTAAAAATGTATTTTGTACAGGGTCTCACTAGGCAGTTCAGACTTGTAGTTATCCTCCTGTTTTCAGCCTCCTAAGTGTTGGGATTACAGGCACGCACCACCACACCCAGTCTTAATCTTGGTGGCTGGCTCAGCACACCCCGGGGCAGGGCCAGTGCAGCCTGTGGTGCCTAAACAGGCGCTTAGTCCAGTGAGCTCTCTCACCAGCCCCAAAAAGATGCTTTAAGGTTGGCCAAATAGCTCAGCTGACTAAAGTGCCTGCAAGCAGGCACAGGGAACAGGGATTCAATCCCCAAGCCTGCCTTGCTGACCCCACCCCCGGGACACACTGAGATAGCAATAGAGACTGGGCGTGGTGGTGTGCGCCTGTAATCCCAGCTCTTGGGAGGCTGTAAAGAGGCCTCACTAGGAGTCCGATCTAGTAGTGAGACCCTGAACACCCTGTAGACCCTTCCTCAAAATAAATAAAAATAAAATAAAAAAAGATGCTTCCAATTTGAGAAGAACTCCTCAACAAAAACCTAGAAATACCCCATACTTTCCAAACCTCCAACTGCTAGTAAACAATATATGTGGAAACAGATGATTTGGTATCAGTCCTCTCACCCAAAGCCTAGCTGTAGATAATACAGGTGTTAAGCCAATTTCTTCTGGGCTCTGCTATGATCATTCCTTAGAAAACTGTGCATTTTCATAAGTCTTTTCATATATTTCAAGACCAAGATCATATCACTTTATGGCCGTCCTGGTGAGACCTAAGAATCAAAAGAATTTAGTATTGTATCCCTGGCTCTACTCCAAAGTGTGATTTTGTGAAATTAAATAATAACAGCAGCAGTTAACATTTACTGAAACTTGCAATACAGGAAGTATTGTGCTAAAAGCACAATAAATATTTGACTTTCATTAGCAATTTTGGCGATATTATTTTCCCATTGTACAGTTGGAAAATTCAGAGCCAGAGAATAACTTGCCCCTAAAACCCATCACCAGCCTCAGAGACAGGATTCAAGCCCAGGCAGTCTAATCTGGTACTCTTAACTACCTACCATCCATCTCTGCAAGATGCTTTATCACCCAGGGTCACAAATTCCTAAAGGAACAGAATGACTAATCTTTAAAATCCTTTCCAGTTTTAAAATTCAGGGAGTCTCTCTTTTAGAAATGAAATGAATTTATGACCCCAAGACATCAAATGCCATGATGCTCTAGTTCCGCTAACATGGAATGAAACATCTGTGTCAGAGGAGGAAACCTGCTGATTTTCTAGGGTAATGATGTCCCGTGAAGCAACCACACTGGCCCCAAACTGTCTCCGGAAAAATGACAGCTTGTCGTTCTCAGAGGGTACACCAACACTCAAGTAAAAGTCCACAAGTTTGTAACGATCCATTTCTAAACTTTAATTTGACTTTTTAAAATAAGAAAGTCAAATGCAAAAAAAAAAAAAAAAAAAAAGGCTACACAGCAGGGCCTGGTTTTAAGGATGCCAGCCCAAAATGCCTTTTAAAAAATATTTATTTATTTATTCATTTATTGGGTATAGGCTCTTGCTCCATAGCTTGGACTAGTAGTGATCCTCCTGTCTTAGCCTCCCCAGCACTGGGATCACTGGCGTGCACCACCATGGCATGCAGGATGGGGATCAAACCTGGGTCCTTGCACTTGCCAGACAGGCACTTAGACCGCAGAGCTATCTCCCCAGGACCCCTCTTTTTTTTTTTTTTTTTAAACCAGGAATTGAACTCATGACCTTGTGCTTGCCAGCCAGGCACTATGCTGCTGAGCTATATCCCAGCCGCAAGATGCCTTTGGCTTTGTGGCATGCTTAGTTTGCTTTCCTCTTAGATCTATTCATGGAAAATCCACCTCAGCCAGGAAATCTGTGCTCAGACTTCCCTGTGACCTCCTACCCTGTGGCTCAGTGAGCCCTGTAATTGCATGGGGATCTGACCTGTGCACATCTGGTCTCTTCATGCACCACCACCCCAATCCCAACCACTCAGCCCAGCCTCCAGACCACTCAATCGCTACCTTCTCCAACCCCACCTTGGGTTCACCTCCTTCCTCTCCTCCCACCCATCTTGCCACTTGCCAGTGGTGAAATGGTCTTCCAGCTCTCCCCTCCTCAGCTCTCCCCTCCTCAGCTCTCCCCTCCTCAGCTCTCCCCAGCTCTGTCTCAGGTCCTGGTACTGCCTGAAACCGAAACTAATCTCGGACCTGAACGGAGTGAAATCATTCCCTGCGCCTGCTCACCCTGAATGACTGCAGAGCATCTCTGCCTCAACTGAGCTCCAAATTCAGCTTTGGAAAACAACACCTTGCAAGCAAGCGCCCTCTTAGAACTGAATGCTTCCCCCACCCCTCAGCCTGCCCTGGGGTCTGGGCTGGGATGGCATGTGGTGCTGGGGATTGAACCATGGTCCCTATGCTTGCCTAAGCCTGTCTAAGCAAGAGCTTTAGACTGCTGAGCTATCTTGTTGGCCCCTGAATGCTTTCTTGAGAAGTTTTTTTTTTTTTTGAGAAGGAGTTTTTTTGTTTTTTTGGCTATTTCATGCTGCCTTAAGGGCAGGTCTGGTGCAGCTTCTGGAGCTGGGAATCGAACCGCGGTTGTATGCACCTGATTACATTAGCCCAAGCAGTGCTTTAAACAACTGAGCTATCTGGCAAAGCCCCTCAATGTTTTCTTAATGAATAGGGAATCATGGGCTTACAGGAGGAAGCCAGAGTTCTTGCCCTGGTGGTTTCTGCTACTTCTAATTTTTGAGACAGGGTCCCTAAACAGCCCAGCCTGGATTAGAATTTGTGATTACAGTTCTGGGATTACAGTTCTCCTCCATCACCTCAACTATAGATGATGCATTTTTATTCAGAGTCCCTTCTGAGAGTAGTCGTGTTCTCATCTGAGACCTCAGTAACTGTCGTGTTGAATGCATTTGAGATAGTTATACTCCATGTTTCCCTACATTTCAAAGCCCTTTACCTTTGTGCTTCAAACAGTTAAATTTTTATTATTTATTTATTTATTTATTTCGGAACTAGGGATTGAACTCAGACTCTTGCGCTTGCCAGGGAAGTGCTTATTCTACTGAGCCATCTCCCCGGCCCCTAAAAAAATTTTGTTTAAAGCTATTGCAAGTAAACATGTCTGCCTTTGATGATATTACCAAAAGCCGAAAATTTTGAGCAGGATCCTCAACTACTCTATTAATCTTACCCTTGCCCCTCAGTATTTCTGTGGGCCTTTCTCACTGTTGAAGCGTGTCATGAAATGATTCTACTCTTGACTCAAGCAAACCAGAAGAGGAAGGGTTAAGTAAGCACTGACCCAGCAAGTAGATGGTAAAAGAGAAATACACGGATCATCTACTGTTTACTCATTTGTTCAGCAGACTTTACTGAGGGCCTCCTGTGTCTGCCCAAAGATCTTCTTCTAGGTGCAGGGCCAGCAGGGCGGACAAGATGACCCTCCAGCTCCACGCAGGAAGGCCATTCTCAGAAACGCCTCCTGGTATTTTCTGCAGCCAAAGCCCAAACACACGCTTGGCTGCCACTCCCAGATTTCCTGTCTCTCTCTCGTTGGACCCTGCGCTGTCAGGCCATGGGTCACTCCAGTGAGCACCCCTGTTACTGAGTCAGAAGCCCGTGCCTGGGCCCAGCCGTTAGCTGGTGGGTGGCACAGAGGCCTAGGTATTAGTCCTCGATCACTTCAATGGGAAAAGCGCGAGTCAGGCCAGATTTGAGCAACCTTCCAGCTCACACATTCCAGCTCCTTTTATCCTCCCATCAGTGAACTGACATGCACCTCTAGGGACCTCTACTTCATCTTCCTGTCTCCAGGCGAAATCTCTTAAACCACAAAGACAAATGAAACTTGTTCCCATTTCCCAAGACCTTCAGGCGGAGGCCATTCCCCTCCACTGCTCTGAGTCACTTTCTTACATCTCACATCCTATCTGGAGCGTCCTCCTCACATCTCACTTGAGTCCTTCCTCCGCAGTTTAAATTCATTCCCCTCTGGTGCTGTTTCTAGGAGCAGGGAGACAAGAGTGAATCACTGTGTTCTGAAAAGGGAGCCTTAGGAGACCTGCTGCTTCCTCGGGATGTTCACTGCAGGCATGACAGGAGGTGACAGTGTGGCTCCGCTAAGAAAAGCCACAAAGGCATCAAGAAAGCAGACCACATTGCCCAGTTCCTGCCTCATCCTGGCAAGGAAATTACAGGATCCAGAAAACCTGACCCTCCTCTGACGCCACGTGCCTGCTACTCAGCTCCCTCCAGAGTTCACAAGGTCGGAGAGTGGTGTGCTCCTGAGGCCAGATCAAGAGCTCAGGTGGCAGCAGCTACTTAATTAACCTTCATTCAGCTCAAGGGTCCCCTCCTCCAGGAAGCCCTCCCTGCCACAGCTCCTTTGGCTGACACGGTGCCCTGCAATGCTTCATCTTAGTTACAGGGTTTTTTGTTTTTGTTTTTTTTCCAGCATCAGAGATGAAGCCCAGGACCACATGCATGCTAGGCAAGTAAGCTCTATTGCTGAGTGTCATCCCATGGCAAGTGCTGCAACAGAACTTCATCTTGTTGCAGCACTTGCCATGGTGACTAGACTGCTAGGCTAATGTGTTTGACTTACTGCTGGGCCACAGACTTGTTGAGGGAAGGGCCACGCCTTGGTGACCTTGGTGCTCCAGGCGAGGCCTCAGCAAAGTGCACAGTCCCTGGCTAGGAGCCCTCAGTAGACTATGAGAGCTAGGCCACTGTACTGGTGACCTTTCTAGGTTGCCAAGGGTGATCCGGGCCCCTTCACCTACAATCCTAGCTCTGCTGCTTGCTAGCTACATGATCATGGGCAAGTTATTTAACCTCTTGATGTCTCTGATAATCTCTGTTCCCTCATCTGAACAAATGGAGATAGCATCTCACAGGAGCTTGTGAGGATTAACACAAGCTGAAGACACAAAGCACTAAGCAGGTGCTCTGAGCCCTCAGGGAGGGTGGGAATGGTAGTTCCTGAGGCTGCTCCTCCACAGGCTCCACTGCATACTGGGCCTGCCTCACCCCTCGCGCTGGGAACCCTCTCCATCTGCACCACTGATACCAGCACCATAAAAAAACAAACAAACAAAAAAACCCATCCATTAAAAAAAAAAAACCCAACTATTCAACCCCCCACCCAGGTGAAGTCTCCAAGAAAAGGGAGAAGAGTCCATTCCCCAGCAGGGCCACCAGTGCTAAGTCATCCCACTATGAACCTTGCTGTGTGGTCACCCCCAGCATGTTAGCATCACCCACAGTTCCACTAGTCAAGAGCCTCACCCCACCCATGTCTACCTGTCCAAATCCTACCCCCGCCTCTACAGTTTTGAGCAAAGATTTTTCTTAATAATAAGCCTCAGAATCTCTGCACCCATGCATGGAAGCAACAATAACAATAACTCCTATCAAAGGATCAACTCTTATCTCTGGCACTCACATCAGATTTCCTAAACACAAGGCACTGAGGCATCACTATGGTCTTGGAGTAAGACGGTGCTGTGGGATTCCACCTGGGGATGCCTAACTTCAGATCTTACGCTTTAAGCCACTAAACTGAGGGCTCGGATGCAGCACAGTGGTAGAGCCCATGGTTAGCATGCACAAGGCCCTGGGTTTGCTGTCCAGCACCACCAAAAAGAAACAACAACAACAAAAAAAAAATCCACTAAGAGCAGATGAATGGATAAAGGAAATATGCTGTGTATACACAATGGCCATCAAAAAGGATAAATTTGAGTCATTTCTGGGAAAATGAATGTACCCTGAGACCACAATATTTAGTGCAACCAGACAGAGAAGCTTAAATATTGCATGGCTTCTCTCTTAGGAGAATCCAGAAGTACAAATAATTTTAAGAGCAAATAAAGTTGGGCATGGTGGCATATACCTGTAATCCCCGTACTTGAGCGGGGGAGGCAAGAGGATCAGCATGAGTTTGAGGCCAGCCTGAGCTACACAGTAGATTCAAGGCCAGCCTAAACAGCATAGTGAGACATTGTCTTAAATTTAAAAAAAAAAAAAGCAGGGGCTGGTGAGATAGCTCAGTGGTCTAAAGCACCTACTTAGAACAAGCTTAGCAAAGCACAGGGACCGCGGTTCAATCCCCCATCACCACAGCCCCCTGGTGGGCTGAGCTGGCCACACACACACACACACAAACAAATAATAAATAAATAAATTTTAAAAAAGCAAATAATAAGCAGAAACATGGAGATAGATCTTCAGCAAATGGAAAAGGATTCTAGAGATGGAAAGAAAAGGAGGGAAGAGAGGAAGAAAAACTGTAAAAAGAATTAAGGTGCAATGTGTTCATGTACCAACTCTCCAAGTTGAATATATTCATTATGTATTGCAAACAAGTACTAATAAATATTTTCAAATTAAAAATATGTCCCCAGGGGCCAGGGAGATGGCTAAATACAATAAGCGCTCGCCTGGCAAGTGCAAGGGCCTGAGTTCAATCCCCAGTTCCACCAAAAATTAAAGAATAACATAAAAAATAAATAAATATGCCCCCAAACCCACTAAGGGCCAAAGTATGGTGGCCTAGGCCCGTAATCCTGGTGCTCTGGAGCCTGAGACAGGCAGATTGCAAGTTCAAGAGAATTTCAAGTTTAAGACAAGCATGATAGGGGCTGGGGAGATAGCTCAGTAGAATGAGCACTTGTCTGGCAAGCACAAGGGCCTGAGTTCAATCCCCGGTTCTGCAACAAAACAAAAACAAAAAAACAAGCATGAGCTACACAGGGAGACCTTGCCAAAGAAACAAACCAAAAACAAACAAAATACTTGGAGACTCTTGGTGCTACCCGGAAAGAACCACAGTGGTCACAAGAGAAGGGAGTCCAGCTGACATACATTATCATTTATGACCAGCTTTACAGATTGCATCTTTCTTTTTCAATGTATTTGGTACAGGGTCTCACTACACAGCTCAGACACGTAGCAATCCTCCTGTTTCAGCCTCTCCAACGCTGGGATTACAAGTGTGCTCCACCACACCCTGTCTTGATGGCCAGCTCAGCTCAGGGCCTGCACAGCATGTGGTACCAGGGATCAAACCAGGTCCTTGCACTTGGCAGTCAGGCACTTAGATCCTGAGATCTCCCCTTGGATCTTTAGCTGCCTCCGTATGCGAACGTCCCACTGTTCTGACCCATCAGAGGTATTCCTGGGAGCTCAACCAGGACAGAGTGGACCAGAGAAGCACTGAGCCAATGTGAAATTCACCAACCAGTGGCAGCAAGTGCCATGGAAGACAGCAAGTCCTAACCATGGGGGAAGTTGAACCCTCAATTCCTTCATTAGGACCCTTGCACGCCACCAAGAGACCTTCCAAGTCCCAAGTCAGTGACTGGTGGACCACAGGCTTTAGGGGCTCCAGGGTCCTTTACACCTTTACTTCCCAGAGTACTTCCCAAGATGTGTAGGAGCCAACCAAGTAGTGCTCCCTATCTGACATCGAGCTTCCTGTTCCCAGGGCCCTAAAAAACTTCCAGCTCTCTTGCTGTGTGCCAGAGCAGAGTAACTAGAGGGAGAAACAGGGGCTGAGTGGTGCCACATGCCAAGCATAGTGCTCACCAGTTGCAATGAAAAACCCCATGGGGGCTGGCGAGATGGCTCAGTGGTCTAAAGCACCTACTTGGAACAAGCTTGGCAAAGCACAGGGACCGCTGTTCGATCCCCCAGCACTACATGCCAGCCAGCCCCGCCCCCTGGTGGGCTGAGCTGGCCACACACACACACACACACACACACTAAATAAATAAATAAATGGAAAAAAAATTTAAAAAAAAAAAAAAAAGAAAAACCCCATGGACAGAATCTGGGCCCAAGGAGGGCCTCTCAACACTAAGCCACAGAAGGCACACATGGCAGGCCCTCCCTAAGGTCTCCTCCAGCCCTAGCAAGTGTAGATGCCACAAATACCCGCACAGCAGCCCAGGGAACAGCAAGCTATGGGCAAGAAGGAAGGTGGCTGGGCCTGCTAGGAGCTGCACGCACTGGGACAGCAGCTGCCTGGCCTCCATGTGCCTTCTAAAGTCCTAAGGGACTGAAGCAACCTACAGAATTCAGATCCTGTTCTCAGACAAGTCCACCCTAAGGCCTCCTCAAAAGGAATATTTCAGGGCAAAGTAAAAGCTAGATAGAGGAAGTGTGGAACTAATCTTTCTCAAGAGGAAGGGGATTAAGAGACAGAGACCAGGGAAGGGACAGGGGATGAAAATAGGAACTGGGATGTGTTAGGTTCATGTCCCACTCCACACAAGGAATGAAAGTAAACATTATTACAACATATACTAATATTTTTTTTTCACATTTTTAAAGGAGTCTTTCACAGTTAACACTCAGCACTAAGGCAATTCAATCCCATTTCCCAAGACAAGTGGGGTCCCCTAAAGGGCCTGGCTCCCACACCTAGCTAAAATCAAAGAACGCCCAACCCACCCTTGTCCCTCTATTTTTCACTAACTCAGTAGCCCTATATCCTTGCCAGCACCCAGAGCCTCCTTGCAAACTCAGCCCCTGGAGAAGGGCCCTCATCTGTCCCGGTGCTCTTGCTAGCTGTAGGGAGCTGGGAGCAGAGCCAGAGCTGCCAGGTCTCCATGGCCACAAGCGCAAAGCGGCCTAGAAAGGCCATGAGAAAGAACCTCACCAGAGGTCTGCCCTTTGCACCCTGCCTGGAATTTGTCACTGACCAGCCAAAAGGAGGCAGCTGTCCCGCGTGGCCTAGACTAGACCGCCAGCTCCAGCACAAGGGTCTTAACTGGGGTCCTAGTTGCAAGCATCTGCCCTCTGACACACAATACAAATGTGTCTCTGTGCAGGGGCATGTTTGGGGCTAGGACAGCTGAACTCCCACCAGAATCTCCAAGGAGTTCAGGACCCTAAACCCTGGGCCCAACCCCAACCCCCACTTCCATGGCCACAGAGGCCTGGAGGCCATCCCTGGGTCAGCCTGGCTGGTCTCTCTGGTTGCCTTCTGTCCCGCCAGCAGCAGAAAGAGGACAGGAAGTGGTCAGGGATTTTAAACCCATCTCTGCTGCACACACCCGCCAGCGTTCTGGTGGCCTAAACCAGGGCTCTCCTGGGGTACCTTTCCATTCCATAGATGCCATCCTCCTCCCAGAGGAAGTCTCAGATTCATATCAGGCACAGCAGACCCAAACCTCGTAGTGTCATGGCCTTCCCCATGAGAGAACCCCCAGGGTCCCTCACCGCGCTCAGTCAGCCCCACTAATTCCATCTGCCAGGCTGGAAAAGAGATGGGATGAAAGGCCCAGAACAACTGTACTAGACCTTTCTCCTGGGCCAGGCAGCTTAGACCAAGGAAAGCTGGGCGTGGTGGCATACACCTCTAATCCCAGCACTCAGGAGGCTGAGGCAGAAAGATTCTGGGAGTTTGAGGACAACCTGGGCTACATAGTGAGTTCAAGGCCTGCCTGGACTACACGGTGAGACTGTCTTACAAAACGGTTAAATAAACAAAAGATCACTAGAGAAAAGCTTATTCTCAAAGCTACAAGGTGCTGCTTCTTGAGGAGCAGGGGAGAGCAAGGTAGAGGGTCTTCTATTCAAAATCACCGCTAGGGCATCTTATTTCTAAACTCCCAGTTAGCAAGATGTGGTGGTACACATCTGTAGCCCTGGTACTCTGCGAGGCTGAGGCAGGAGGATCAAAGTCGAGTCAGATTGGGCAAATTAAACACTGAGGAGAGACCCTGTTTCAATTAAGAAAAAAAAAAAAAAAAGAGCTAAGGATGCGGATCAGTATTAAGGCCCAGGGTTCAATCTTCAATATTGCAAAAGGGGTGGAGTGAGGAACCTAAAACCTCACTCTCCTTAAAATAAATTCCTTCCTAAAATTTAAATTCAGTATAAATTTCTTGGAACTAAAACTTTCTTTCTTTTTTTTTTTTTTTAAGGGAAAAAGAAATGGACAAGCCAGTACTGGGTGTGAGGCAACAAAAGCACAGAAGAAATGGGAAGGACCGGAGACACCAACCCCCTGGAGCTTAGCGCCCCGGGCTCTTAAAGCCCGAGGGGCGGGCAGGGAAGCAGGGGCGGGGACAGCGCGTTCTGAACTTTCCCTGCCGGGTCGCCGGAGGTGCAGCTCCCAGGGGACCGGGTGGGACCACAAAAGGCTGCGCGGACCTGCGACCTCGGAGGGGCAGGAAGCGCGCCTCCCCTCCCCCTAAAAGGAGAAGCGCTCCCAGCCCGCGCCCCCGCCCGCCGCGGCCGCCCAGCCTGCGCCCCCAGACCAGCACAAAGCTGGGAGGGACTCCCACACAAAAGGGGGCGGCGGGAGAGGGGTCTTGGGCGGCGCCGGCTCGGAGGCCTCGCGTCCCTTCCCGCCGCGCGGCCGGCGACCACCCCTTCAGCGCGCGTCCCGCGCCCGCCCGGGGCCTGGGAGGAGAGGGGGGCGGGGGGCAGGGCGGG
>NW_004524798.1:703901-705201 GCF_000260255.1 Octodon degus | reverse complement strand
GCGGCGGGCGGCGGGAGTGCAGCTGTCCCTGCGCGGCGGCCGGCGGGGCCACAAGTGGGGCCGGCGGGAGGAGCGGAGCTGCGGGCGGCGGGGGGCAGGCTGCGGAGCCCCAGGCCCTCTAGATGCTCGGCCCTCTCAGGGGAGCGAGCCAGCTGGAATGGGGGCCCGGAAACCAAGGTGGTCGCCGGGGGTGGGGGACGGGGACACGGTAGTGCTGTGCCCGCCACCCTCGCACCAGCTGCAGTGACTCCCCGGCTTGTGAACAGGGAGACTGAGTGGGGCGCCTCGGGTCTCCCCAGCACGGCGTGGTGCTGAGCGACCGGGCCCTCCCCGTGCGGGCTGCAGCCGGGGAAGCTGACGAGGCGGGGAGGCCCCCAACCGGGGACACTTAGAAGGGAGGGAGCGAACGAACAGCGATGGCAGATAGATAGCGGGAAGCCAGGGCGAAGGTGCGGAGCCCGAGCGCACAGCTGGGCCGGCACTGGAGAAGTGTGGGGGAGGGGCGGCTCCCTGGGCGTAGGGGACAGGAAACAGGGTCGCAAACTAAGGTCGGAGGACATGAGTGGGGGCCGGAAATCAAAGCTATTACTCACATCGGGTACCACCTGCCACCTCCTTATTTCTTCCTCTGCCCTCCTCTAAGCATCTCCGAGTCACTTAAGGGGCTTCTGAGCCCTACGGAGGTTTTCCACTAAAGCCCTTGCTTAATAAATGGGAATTGGACTTCGGCTGTTCCTTTTCCACGTGGTTCGGTTTCAGGCTCCCATTTGGGGTGGGTAGGTTGGGGTAGGGGCTGCCCACCAAGTACCCAGCTATTTTAAAAGGTGTTACCCCGAGGAACTGAGGAGGGTGAAGGCCCGAACAATTCTGCCTCTTAGCCCTGCCAGCCTATAAGGAATCTCGCCCTTCCTCCTGGAAATGCCTGCCTTAAAGTCCCACTTGGCATTTGAGACCAGTTCCCTCTGCGTCCTCTGAAGGGTTTCGATCCGATAACCTCCTAGAAGGATCCACACGCCCAGCCACAGAATCATCTGATGGTAAAAACCACAAACCAAAGCGCCCCAGCCACCAGTGTGTTTCCATCATTTGAATGTCATGGGTAAAATACCTTCAGCAAGTTAGGAACCTGGTGGGGAAGACCTCAGAGACCCAACATCAGGTGACCGTAAAGAGCTGAACGCCAGGACTGGGTTCCCAGACCCTATGAGGAGCTCTTCTGCTCCCCTCTGCTCCCCACAGACCAGTTCCTCCGGTCTGTGATACATTAGATTTCTTTTGTCTTTTCTTTTTCTTTTCTTTT
>NW_004524798.1:686816-703689 GCF_000260255.1 Octodon degus | reverse complement strand
AGTTTTAATTTTTTGATGGAACCTTGCGCTTGCCGGGGAAGCGCTTATTCCACTGAACCATCTCCCCAGCCCTAAAGTTTTGTGGCTTTTTCTTTTCTTTTGCGGAGCCGGGGATAGAACTCAGGCCCTTGCGCTTGCCAGGGAAGCACTTGTTCCACTGAGCCATCTCCCCAGCTAATACATTAGATTTCTAGAGGCCCTCAAACGCCAACGCCAACGACGACATGGTGCCCAGGCCCCAGGTTAAAGACCTTAGATCTAGAGATACTGACCTGTGCTTTTGTACTGGGGACTCCTGGCTCTCTGCCAAGTTGAAACCTACCTCAGGCTTTATCCTCCTGGTTAGCAGTGTAGCTGATGTTAGAGTGCTGTATGGTACCTCAAGTGTGTTACCTTATCTTTATCCACAGTGCCGTTCGTTCGCCATTTTTCTCTTACGGGCAAGAACCTCTAGTTTATCCCCATCGCATTGGCATTTCAGGGTCAGGAGAATACACATACAAACTTGGACATTTCTGTCTGTGCTAATCTCTGAATTGTTCATAAAATGTTTAAATGTTATCTTTTTTTTTTTTTTTTGGAGATAGGGTCTCACTGTGTAGTTCAGGCTGGCCTTGGGTTTGCTATATATAGTCCAGGATGGCCTCGAACTTGTAATGATCCTCCTGCTTCAGCCTCCCGAGTGCTGGGATCATGCTCACATCGGCAGCACATATACTAAAATTGGAACAACGCAGAGAAGATTAGCATGGCCCCTGCGCAAGGATGACACACTTGAAGCGTTCCAAGTGCTGGGATTACCAGCATGCACCACCACCCTGACCTAAATGGTGCCATTGTAGTCATTTATAAAACCCAGTCGCTGTAATGGAGCTTCTGGCTGGAAGCACACTTTCCTTGCGCTTGGCTAGCAATACTTCTCCCTCAGGTCTGTCCTGGAGGCTTTTCTCAGACCTCTTCCTCACCTCTCACCTTGGGTCACCTTGCCTATTGCCAACACTGCCTCTGAGCCCCAGAGGTCCCAAGCTAGACCTCCCCCTACTCTCCAGGGTCACACCAGCGGCCCACATAGGTCTCTGTGCGTCCCCTGGACACCAACTCCAGGGGGCCAGAACCACGTCCTGAGTCTTTCCCATCCTAAGTCTCCTCCAAACACTAAGCTCAAAGACTGCAAACCTCAGCCCCCCATCCCCACTGCCATTTCCCAGCTCAATCTGGGAGTCAGTTCAATCGTCCTTCCCCTCCTCTCTCCTCTTTTTCCCCGGATTCTGCCCAGTTCAGGCCTCTGTTACCTCTGCTCTTCTCAGAGGGGGAAAGGTTTCCTTTGCTTTCCAACCAAACTTCCTGACCACCTCAGAAAATTCTTATTAGTCTTTTTCTCTCCCCCTCACCTCTGCTTGAAACTTCCCACACATGAGGAAGACCCTTTCTAAAATAATTTTGCCCCTGCTGGACAGCAAGAGTAGTGGCACGGGCCTGTAATCCCAGCACTCTGGGAGGCTGAAGCAGGAGGATCCAAGTTTGAACCCATCCTGGGCAATTTAGTGACATCAAGACCCTGTCTCAATCAGTGAATTGAGAACTGGAGTGTCGCTAAGAGTGAATGCCGTGGACTGAATGTTTAGTATCACTAAAGGAATAAATAAATAAATAAATAAATAAATAAATAACTGTGCCCCAATTCTGCCCTACCCTCAAGCATCCCCCACTTCTGCCATCCCCATTCATCAGTAGGCTTCCTCCAAGATTTAGCTGCATCGGTGGGGAGCACTGCAGGCTCCGCTGAAGCCTCCCTCAACCGCTTACCTTTCTCTTTGGCTCTCTCAGCCCTGGATGCTGTTAATGCCTTCTCCTCCTACTCCTGCGCACCCTGGGCCTTGGGGCTGCTAGATAAGGCGCAGTAGGATGCAAGGGATGTCCCACCTTCCTACTTTTCTTTCTCCTGCTGCATTTCATTTGCTCTGCCTCCCTCGGACTGATCCAGGGCTCAGCCCTCTTCCTTCCTTCTGGGGACCCTTGGGGGTTACTAACGTGGCCTGGTACCAAGCCCTCATGGCTATATTTGAGTGCTGCATGACAGCAGGCCTGTTATTTAACATTCTCCGTGCCTCAGTTTCCTTATCTAGGTTAACTCTAGTGCCTCCCTGAAAGGAGTGCAACTGAGATGAAACAAATCTATGGACAGGACATGTCCAAAACAGCACTCGGCATGCTCCCTGGTTGTTCAGTAGCCGTCAGTCATGTTATTGTTGTTATTATTATTTGATTTTTCTTGAGACAACCTCTTATTATTTATTCCAGGTTGGACTTGAACTCACTACCTAGCCTCAGTTGGCCTCAAACTCATGGTGCTCCTCCTGTCTCAGCCTCCCAAATGCTGGGATTATAGGCGTGCACCACCATGGCTGGTTTAGAGGTATTATTAATCATTACATTACACATCTGCTCCTAAGCATAGCATGCTGGAGATTTCTCTCTGGACCCACTTCCGCCTGGAAATCCCCTGCTGCCTTTGGATGTGGCAGGTATAGCTGCCCTTGGAAAGGGTGTCTCACAGCTGCCTCGCTGTCCGCATGGCAAGCCGCTGACCAGTCATCTCCCATCCTCCTGTCTCAGAATCCTGGTCCTGGCTAAGGTCACAGTCCACCCAGCCAAGCTGCAAACTCCCATGCTGCTTTCTCTCTCTCCTCTCTCACATGTAAACCCAGGACTTCTACCTGATTTTTTTTCTTCTGGAATGTTCCCCATCTCCCTTCCCCTATGCTGCCCTGGCTCAAACCCTGCAACCAGGCCCAGCCTGCCAGCCCTTCCTCCTCAGGGATGGCAGCTATTTTTCTAGCCAGACTAGTGAGGCCTCTGCCCTGGTGAATGGGCTGAATAGCTCCCCATTGCTTGGAGAATTAGATTATATCTCTGTGATAGTTTGGCTGTGGAATGTTCCCCCGAAGGCCCAAGTGCCCAGCGCTGAGAGGAGGTGGAGTATTCAGGAGGAGGAGCCAGGAGGTTTTTAGGTCATGGAGGAAGCTTGTTCCAAGGGAGAAGAAGGACCCCAGCCTCTTCCTCTTCTCTTTCAGATTCCCAAAAGAAACAAGCCCAATTGATCAGAAACTGGAACCTCTGAAATCATGAGCCCAAACAAACTTCCCTCCTTGTGAATTGATTGTCTGGGGTCTTTGTGGCAGTAACAAAAAGCTGACTAACGGAAGCTCCTTGGAGGGACCATTCCTAGTCTGCCTTTAACTGAAGTTCTAGCTCTTCCTCTATCCAGTCATCATTCCACCTACTGGCACCCAGCTTGCTAGAGCCCTAGAAACATCAGGGATTCCCACCTAGCAACCAGGAAGGTGGTGGTACCTTTGACTGAGTCTGTCTATTGTAGACTCAGATTGTGGGGTTGTCCTAGCCTTTTTTTTTTTTTTTTTTTTTTGTTCCCAGCCGGGACCAGGGATTGAACTCAGACCCTTGCACTTCCCAGGGAAGCACTTATTCTACTGAGCCATCTCTCCGGCCCCATGTTAGACTCAGATCATTAGGAGCTGATAGCACTACATACTGTGAGGATACGGCCAATGGGGAAGTATTAGCACAAGGTAGGCTCCAGCCCACCACAGGGAAGTCAGAACATTTCCCTTTCAGGATTTCCCCAGCTCAGGGCAAATGACCAGGCATCAGTGGTGGCTTTGCAAACTACAGCATCATCCCTGCCCCCGTAAGACCCCTCCTTCTTAGCACCACCAAAGGCCACTTAACAAAGCCTAAGGGAGAAAAGCAAGAGATGTAAATACCCAGACAACTTAGATAACCTGTCCCTTTCTCCAACTTGGCCTGTTTAACCAAAACCTCAGAGGAAACTTAAAGAATCAGTAGCAGCTCTTGTAGATTTGGAAGAATGCATGGGTGAAATATGGAAACATTTTTTTTTTAAATTACCTCTTTTGGGATAATAACTAGCCTGACATGTGTGTGGTTGCCAATCCCATGCCCTTACAAAAACATCCCATGGTCCTTTCAGGAGCCTGTCCATGTGGCCAGCCAGGCAGCATATCCAGCACCCGGGTATTATAGCTGTCTTCTGAAGATCCCCAGGGAGACGGGGGGGGGGGGGAAGAGTCTCTGCTTAGTGTCTGCCCCTCCTAGCCCGAGGCATGGCAAAGCCCCCAAACTGAGTAGATATTTGCTCCAGGACTGACTGCTAGCAGGCACGTGAGATATGGCTGGTCTCCTCTTACAAAGTCGTGCCTTCTCCCTCGTTAGCGACAGTGTCTAAGACCAGGGATCCTGTCCTCTTGCCAGAGATGCCAGCTTGTTCTCTACGGTAGTGAAGTGGAGGTCAGGCATAGATACGTGGAATACCATGGAACTGGCTTCAGGGGCTGGGGAGATGGCTCAATAGAAGCACTTGCCTGGCAAGCGCAAGGGCCTGAGTTCAATCCCCAGTTCCACAAATCAATCAATCAATCAATCAATCTGGCTTCAAAGTATATTCAGTGTCTGTAAAAACAGTCTCAGTATAGTGTTTTGGGACAGGGGTGCTACATTATACACTATACTATATGGCTTTATTTATTTATTTTTAGTTATAAAGGGAAGAAAAAAAGCCAAATGCTTACAATTGTTGAACAAGGACTTTATAGATCAATTTTATTTTGCTGTTAATATTTTTCTAGATTTTATAAATTGACTACATTGAATATATACTTTTATTTTATTATAATTTCTTTACATCTATCTATCTATCTATCTATCTATCTATCTATCTATCTATCTTTTTTTCTAAGTCAGGGTCTGGCTATGCAATTCCCACTGGCCTTGAGCTCACTTTGTAGCCTAAACTGAACTCCAATTTACAACAATCCTCCTTCCTCAGCCTCCCAAGAGCTGGGATTACAGGCATGCACCACAATACCTGGCTATCTATCTATCTTTTTTTTTTTTCTGTATTTTAGGGAAGGGCCTACAGGGTGTTCAGGGTCTCACTACTAAATCAGACTCATAGTGATTCTCCTGTTTACAGCTTCCCAAGTGCTGGGATTACAGGCAGACACACCACAGCCCCTGGGCGGGGCCAGCAGGACAGGCCTGGGGATCAAAACCCCCAGCCCCGAGCCTGCTTGCAGGCGCTTTAATCCACTTACTATTTGACTGGCCCTAGGCTATTTCAATCTAGTTCTGTGACCGTTTTCATTCTCCCATGTTCCCACAGTAAGACCCCAGAGATGAAAGCCATGTTGTGCCCTCACCCTATGATAAGGCAAAGGGTAAGGCTGGCATTGAACAGCTGGCAAGTGGCAGGTAGTGTGTGACAACTCTGGAACTCCATGGGAGGAAGAAGCTCTGAAGAGAGGAGGGGTCAAAGCAGGCAGCTTAAAAGAACTGGCATTTGAGCCGAGCCTTGTGAGGTGAAAATGATTCTAAGTGGGGAACAAAGGCATTCCCATCTGGGCCCTGCAACAGCATTCCCATATGAAGCAATTTCTGGGTAAAATCAGCCTGGATAATTGGTCACCCCAATAGTATAGTATAGTGGCTACGCTAGTTCCTAGAACTTAGTGATAGTCAGACTGGGGTACAAATAAGTCCCTGCTCCACCTATTTCTAGCTAGTGACCATGAACTCATTAGCAACTCTGAGTCTCACTTTTCTCTCTAAAATATGTCAAAGAGCTGGGCTTGGTGGCACATGCCATAATTTTAGCATACAGGAGGCTGAGGCAGCAGGATCACTGTAAGTTTGAAATTGACCTCAGATAGTGAGCTCAAGGCCAGCCTGAACTGTAGAGTGAGACTCCATATCAAAAACCCTAAAGTAGTAGTAAAAAATATGGCAGAGAATATCACCACCTATACTAGATTAGCAATGGCAAACAATAGCTTCTTGCATAGTTACAATGTGGCTGGCCCAGTTTTAAATACTTCTGTATGTGTTATTTAATCTTCAGAAAAACCCTCAGGGCTGCACATTATAGATGTGGAAACTAAGATACAGAGAAGTTAAATAAGTTGCCTAAGGTCCCACAGTAAAAGTGAAAGCCCTGTCCTGACCTGAGAGCCTAAACACTTCAGCACATCCCGGGCAATAACAATTAGAACAATAATAATTAAGCATAAAAGCTTACTATATGCCAGTTAGTATTTACATATATTACTTTATTTACTCTTCATAGATAGCACTATTATCCCAATTTACAGACCAGGAAGCTGAAGCACAGAGATTATATAATTTGCCTGCTTCTTCACGGAACACAGAATCTAGTTGTGAGTCTATCCCAAATCATTTTAAAATTCAGTAGAAAATACCTACTCGTCTTCCTGTCCTTATGGTTCCAAGCAGGAATATTTGAGATCAATTTGGTGCAGATGTTCAGATCTGATTCTTCACCACAGGTACGTTGATGTCCAGGCAGAAAGGGTCCTTCAGCTCTGAGGGGAGCCCTTGGCTGGGGCACTAAATGGCCAGGGAAGCAAGGAGAAAGTCAGACCTGCCTCCTCAGTCCCTGGATGGGGCTCTGGGTGCTCAGAGAAATGGCAGGGAGGTCTTATTCTTTGGTGGAAGAGCCTCATTCAGTTTGTACAACATAGTTCCAGAGTGGAGAATCCCCCAGAAAGCAAGAGTATGGCTCGAAGGGAGATTTTCCTTACTGGATACCTCTTTAAAGAGAGAAAACAGCACTCCGTGAGACAGGGCTAAGAGGGTACAACAGGACTCCAGGGCTCAGGTCTCTCCAGCCAGGTAAGTGACACTATTTGCACCAGATCAGAGGAGAGCACATGTTGGGACAGGATGAGAGCACGGGAGGACTCATCTATCACTCTGAAAGTGACTGACAGGGAGACTGAATTGAGAGCTTACAGATGGGAGGAGCTGGCCACTCCTTTATGTGTGGGTTTGTGAATTATCATTTTCTTTCAACTGCTTATAATTTATTATCATCAATATTGACTTTGATGCTTAGATTATTTTGGACTGGGCCATTTGGTGGCTCCTGATGTCCTTTGTATATGTTCCCATCTTCTTTGCCTACGTCCTTATTTTCTTATGCAAAGAGATTTTTTTTTCTTCTCCTATACCTGGAATCAAACTCTGGACCTTGTGCTTGCCAGGCAGGCGCTTATGTCTCTGAGCTATCTCCCACACCTGCAAAGAGATGTTTTGACCATCATGGTCAAGATGGAATTAGGTCTAATTCCATGGATGCTAAATCTACAGGGAAATCTTAATGAAGAGTGGAATATTTGGTCTTAAAATGTCTCCCCTTGGGCTGCTGATTGGTTGTGAGGGGTGGGTGGAGTAACAGAATAACATTTTCTTTCTTTTTTTTCCTTTTTTCTTTCTTTCTTTTTTTGTATTTTAGGGAAGGGTCTATAGGGTATTCAGAGTCTCACTAATAAATCAGACTCATCTCTGCCTGTTTACAGCCTCCCAAGAGCTGGGAATACAGGCTTGAGTCACCACGCCCAGTCTCAATTGCCTTCTGAGCGGCCGCCCCCGGGGTGGGGCCAGCACTGCCACATTTTGACTGGATGATCCAATTTGTCACCATCTATGAGGAACAGGGGGAATCTCCTGTACCTCCAGGTAAGATAGCCTCAGGACAAATTGCCTATATAGTATTCTTTCAGGTGATGGACCAGTTCAGAAGGAAATGTTTGTATTTTCACAAGTACCAGCTATGTAAATGTTTCTGTTACAGAGGCCACAGAGATGCAGCAGCCATCATGTACTGGAGTGGAGAACGTGTTGATACAATTGGAATATGGGTGGTAGGTTAAAGGAAAAATTTACATAAATAGGTAAAGTTAATAACTAGACTGCAGTGTAAAAGCATATTCCTATTTTTAGGAACCACACAGGGAATTATTTAGGGGTAAGTGTCATGACACATTCAGAAAATACAGTCAGAAAATTAGTCTACAAGCGATTGAGTTGTAAAATGCTAATCCATCGGATCTGGGTGAATGGTATCTAGGTGTTCATTTTTGCAACTTTTTGTAGTATGAAAACATTTCCAAATTTAAAAAGTGCTCACTTTATTTTTTTCTGCCTAAGCCCTGCATCAGCCTTTATCTGGCTTTGGGGTTGCAGGTGGGGTTGCAGGTGAGCTTGAGTACTTAAACATATGTTTAGACAAACGGGAAGGAATCGTGTGATGAAAGCAAGGAAATGAGACAAAATGTAGATGGGAGAAGGGGCTTGGAGAAGGGCTAAGCCAGGAAATGGCCCCTCAAGGGGAGCCGTAGCCTCTACCAGGTATGCCAAACGCAGTATCCTCAGGGCCCCTTCCGTTCAGGAGCACAGGAATGATTTGGAGGTAGGGCACAGTAAACCCTCAGTCATTCTTAAAAGGATCAACACTGTACGTTGGGTGCATGTCCGTCACGAGAAAATAACAACTGAATGTTGCCTATTTACAAATAAGGTGTGTGCAAGCAGTGGTTAGTGCAGAATGTACAAAGTGAAGCAGGATTCAAGACTCAAGCTTCGGCCAACTAGCAAAGCTGTGAATGAGCACTGACACCCGACCAATCAGAACCCAGAAGATATCAACCAATCCCTGCTCAGTGATGCTCTAGTTGGGGCCGGGCCGACACGCCCTAGAGTTGTTTGTGCGCCTCGCCCCACCCCCACCCCCACCCCAGCCCCGGCTCCAGCCCTAGGGTGAAATAGGCGGTGAGGAAGCCCAGAGGCCAGCTAAGTAGATTAGGGCAAAAGGTAGCAAATGCTAGGCTTAGACTGCTCCGGGCGGTAGAAGCAGGACAGTTGCCCGAGGAGCAAGATGGTCTAGACGGACTCTGCTGGATGTCCAGTTAGAGGTTTGGTGGTGGAGAGGACATCAAGGTCTCTGGGACAGCATCAATAGTTGCTCCACCTTTTTTTTCTCGCTCTCTTTTGTCAAAAGACTTTGGACCCCATTCTTTCTCAGAGATCCCTCATGACATACAGCCTCTGGTGTTGAAAAGGTGACAACTCACTTGTGTAGAAATGGGCTGCCCTGGAATCAGGACTATATATTTTTGGAGCTCTATATTCCAGGAAAGGATGGGTCCACGCCTCTTCTTGCAAGGAGTGGTTCACAGGGCCCCAGTACAGGATTCCCTCCTAATCCCTTGAATCTTCAGTTTCTTCAGCTACTGATTTAGTCCTTTATCTGGCACATCTTTTCAGCTTCTTGACAGAAGCTGAATTTATCGCAGCATGCTTGGGCTAGCACTGAGGTCAAGTCCTCGGAGTTATCACGTCCAGCTCAGAGCAGGTTCCTGGGGAGTACCAGGGGTCAGGACATAATGCATGCCACAAGTAGCATAGGGACATTGTCTGCAAAATTTCTCCTCCTTTCTTTAGCTTCTTTGTAACCTCCAGGGCTTGTCACCTCCTCCATACAAACAAGACTGATTACTTCCGGGCTCTCTTCCACCCACTACTAACAAAGGCAGGAATTTTTTGGTTCTAGAGTATCCAAGGGAGATCACTGACACTTTGGCCACCTTGACAAAAAAGGCTGTGTGTTTGGGGGGGGGGGGTCAAGTGTCCCTAACACTGACAAAGCCCTAGCTTCTCTCCCAGTCTCTGAGGCATTGCCTTTCCAGGACCAGTTTGTAGAATTGGCTTATCTTTCCCCACCACCCTACCCCCATGGACTTCAGCACTGACTGCCAGACTAAACTGCTGGACCAGGTGCAGAAAGGGCATGTCCCTGCCCCGATCTCATCAAGCCCTGTAGTGACAAAGCACTGGCTCACTGGGGAAAGGATAATTTCCTCAAATGTCCATCTTTAGCCTAGGCTGACACAGCTAACTACAGGTGGCTATCACTTTGAGGAAATTTGGCAGATGAAAACTTACAAAAACATCCCAGAGAATTCTGGTTTATAGTTACATACACTAGAAAGGATTTACTGTAATAATAGTTTTGACTGTGATAGCACAATGCCTATAATCACAGTACACAGGCGGCTGAGGCGGGAGGATCACTGTGAGTTTCTATATAGCCAGGGCTACATAGTAAGCTCAAGGCCAGCTTGGTGAGACCTTGTCTCAAATGACCAAGAGAAAAAAGTTATTTTATGCATACTTCAAAGAGATGGGAGGGACGTGGAATGTCAATTTGATAGTCAAGGATGAAGAAACATTTCTGAAATGATGCAACTCAGTGGGATACAGAATCTTAAGTATTAAAATTCATTCTCTTACCATAACAGGACAGTTTCTGCAAAGTGATGGTATAGGACTTGGTCCAGGCCAAGACCTGGATCAAGTGCCTGACTTGGGAAGAGGAAGATTCCGAGCCAACCTCTGGGAGTAATCCAGGAAAAGGCAAGATCAAAGAAGCAAAGTCCTTGGCCCTCTAACCCTTTCCTGGGAACCAAATGGGCCTTAGACTGCCCAAGAGTGGCTACCAAGAAGAGGTGAAGTCCTGCACTCCTGCACAAATGTAGGCAGTATTCAGCCCTGCACTACTCACAATGGGAGATTATACACACAAATGAGAACAAATACATATATCCATCTCCTCCTGTAAGACTAAGGAAATGGAGTGGGCACAAGGCACAGGACTGAGAACTACATGTTTTAAGGCAGGGAGGAAAAAGTGATCACCAGCCATGAAGGGACTGAACTTTCTGTCCAGAAGTCCTTGAGGAAGCTAAAATAAAAACCTCTGTACTATCACCTCTATATCCAAAACCAGGTTTCTCCAAAGAGAACCAAATGACAAAGTCCACTGAGTGGAGCAGACACCTGGCCAGCTGGGGCTAGAAAGATTAGGAACTCAGTGACATGAAACTTCCCTTGTTCTCCACACAAAAACAGCAAAAGGAGCGCTTTTCCAGTTGTATTCAGAGTCAATAAAGAGACTAACCAACTTTCACAATTAGTTTGGAAAGCCTCTGTTCTATATAAGACAGTTATTTAAAACTTTTCCATCAAACGAAGTATCAGACTGTCACTTAGGTACTTATCTCCCTGGACAGGCTCTGGAGGCAGCAACAGTGCCTTAACCACCTTTTACATGCCTCTTACTGCCTGGCACCGAGGGAACACGTGATAAACCTAGTTTGTTCAATACAAATGGGCAAAGGATCCAACTGAAAATTGGGTCAAGAAGAAATGAGGAAGCCAGGAATGGTGGTATCTGTAATTCCAGCACTCTGAGAGACTGAGGCAGGAGAACTGGAAGTTTGAGCCCCAGCTAAGCAAATTAGGACTTAGATATTTTCAGTATCACAAAAATTGTGAAGGGTTGGGGATGTAACTCGGTGTGGAGGTCCTGGGTTTGATCCCTAATATCACACCCCACAAAGGAAAGGAAGAGGGGGTGAGGTGAGATAGAGCATTAAAAAGAAATGTTTTAAATATGCCGTTTTAGGCAGGCTGCTCAGGGGCCTAAGCCTGTGGCCACTGCTCCAAGGCTGGGCTTCATGAGTGTTCCCCACCCCATCTGCAGTCAGCTGGGTCTGGTGTCTTTTCACTCATCCTTCTCCATGGTACCAAGATACCAACCAACCCAACACAGTTCCTCCCACCACTCCAGCCAAATACTGACAAGTGTTTACCTAGAGAAACAGTGCTTCAAAAATTGTCTATTATCATAAAGAATTGATAAAACTTCTGAGATATTAAGAAATCCATCATAACATTTGTGACTGGTTAACTTTAATTTGTCAAAATAAATCTGCAGGATTTTGCATGTTAGTAATACAGTGCTGGTATTGACAGGTAAAATCATCATCTGCTTACAAAGAAACCTTCATTTAGGAGCACACCTTAGGAGGGAAATGGATACACAATAAAAGGCAAGTGCAGGCCAAGCAGCAAGCCCTACAGCACAACAGGCTGGATGTCAGATTTCAGGATTATCTAATACAACTTTTTAGCTGCCAATCTGATAAAGGGGAAGCTCTGAACCAAGTTACAACCAGAAGGAAAAAAACATACTTTGCCTTTCTGTAGAGCAGTGGCCGTCGTGCCTTCAACACCTGGTTGAATCAGTTCATCAGCATCACAGCTCACTTCCAGTTCCAAGACACAGGAGTTTCATCGCACAACCTGTTCAGCCTCCTCTGCGGTAGCCCTCCCCCAACTCCATCCGAACTCTCTCCCTCCCAAAAGAAGACACGACGTGGCTTTATTATTGCAGACAAGCTTAAGTGAATAAAGAATGCATATAAAATAGCATTTTAACTGAAGTCATACAATGAAGTCTCACTCCTGTTTATTATACAATGAATCGATAAAACAATCATTTCTAGTATATATCTTTTTTAAAAAAGAACTAATATTTTCAA
Organism: Octodon degus; assembly: GCF_000260255.1. Taxonomy (NCBI): domain Eukaryota; kingdom Metazoa; phylum Chordata; class Mammalia; order Rodentia; family Octodontidae; genus Octodon; species Octodon degus. The sequence continues at coordinate 691,408 of NW_004524798.1, read as the reverse complement.
GATTCTGACAACCATACTCTAGCCTGGGGGTGGGGCCCACACCTGCCCTCATTGAGGATTGCTCCTTAGACCACTACAGAGGAAACCTGGGCTGTCTGAACCATGGAGGACTGAGACTGCCAGCCTCCCAGAGGTAACATCCTTCAGGCAGAGCCAGAACCCAGTCCTGGGTCTGCATGCCAGGGAAGTGTGGGCTTCCTCCAAGTGCAGCCACTGCCTTCCCAATCCAGGCCTCGGCAGGGCCATTCCTGGGCCTTCTCTACATAAATCCTTCCAGTAGTCCACACATAATGCTCTACATATTAAAAACAAACCATTTATGTACTCTGGATAAGAACAGTTGTAACAAAGTCATAGCTACATATTTTTCTCTACATTTTGTTTATTGAGACAAACTAATTAAAAGGCACAAACATAGGGCATGTTTACATGGACATTATAACAAACATATACATTAAAAGTGTAGGAATGTGTTGCCTTCCTGCTAAACAGAAAGTTCCTAAGCTTTTATATATACAAAAGTTGTACAATTTAATGTCCTAAAGTACAAAAGATCATTTATAAAATTATTTTACACTAAGTACTATTTTTTTACTATGTAGTTCAACCCCCTAGAACTGTTTTATATAATGACACACAGATACCTATCCCTGATGTAGGAAGTCTGCCTCAGATGCAAGGTTTTTTGATGCTTGAACTGACACAGTGGGGTATAAACGGAAGTCTTTCAGCTTGATAGTCCTGCAAATACTCTGCAGGATTAATGCAACTAATTTCCATTTTTCTTAACTGCAAGATTAAAACATGAAAAAACCAAAAACATATTGCAACTTAAAAAAAAAATCACAGCCTCTTGGTTTTAACTTTTTTAACACAATGTTTTAAAAACATTAATGTGTGGCATGATGGCATAAAGAGTATCCGTTTCTGGAGCTTTTGGTTTCTACCTTATGTACAGAGAGAAAACATACTGCTAAAAAATAACAAGCACATGTCTTAACGTGCACAACCATTGCTTGGTTTCTACAGAGAGTGCAGACAGCTGTCTCCCTGAAAACACCACAAAGCTGATACAAATGTTTTCTCAAAGAAAAAAAAAGTGATGTCCATATTTACAAAGTTGAACAAATCTGCACAATACTTGATTAAACCGAAGAAGAAAAAAAGAAAAAGATACACTCTGCTTGTTCTGAAGGGGCATACTACCTAGTTAGTGGTTAGAATAAAAACTGTATACAATTTAATATAAGACATAAACTCTAGTGAGCATCTAAAACATCTGTCCCTGTTGTAACATCAACAGGCTGATTGGGAGAGAGAGGGGCATGTCACATCCCAGTGCCTCCAGCGTCTTCCAATTTAAAGCAATATATTTGAACTGCTCCAAAGTACTCCGTAGCTCCTAAATAGGACCCGATGACACACAATCGTTAGAAGCCTGCCCATCCGCACATTTGACTTCCCTGTCAATGGCGGTCTTTCCTTACCAAAACACAATTTGTATATTTTTTAAAAATTTTTTTAAAAAGTCAACTACAGTGCTATATTCCATCAGGATTAATATGCTGAGCAATATTTACATCTCCAAATATCAGGTCACAATCCCTATTATATGTTGAAGTTAGAATGATAAATTATCATATGCTTTGCATATCAGAGCTGGTATCACCTTTCCCATAGGGAATGCTGCCTGAAATTAACATATTCCCAAAGGTAAAATGCATATTCTCTGAAATGCATTTTATTATGACAATGAATGTATTTACTTATAAAAACAATAAACACAGACAATTCTACACTAGCTCTTAATCTGTGGATTTAGAATTTCAGGTTAAAATCAGCCATCAACCTTGTATAGGGGAAACAGTCTTGCTAGTGTTTAGAACAAAATGATTTCTTAGGATTAAAACAATAATGCTAATTTAAAAATTTTGAAATGGGTTTTGCTTTTAATGATTGGTTTTAATGCTGGCATTTCATCTGCCAACTACTATTCCATTTAAGCAATGCTGTCAGCTAAAAGGAATTTTTGATTAAACCAAAGTGGTCCAGTGATAAATTACACATACACCCTACTTTGAACAATCCCAGCCAAATTGGAGGAAAATGCTACTATATTCTTATTAATTAATGTAATAAAATCTCCCAATTTCATGGTTTTTTTTGCTTTTATCATCTAAAATAAATCGCTGGTAAATATTTACTTTAACCCATATTTGATATTATAATACTGTTTACCAAGGCGGTGATGTAGGCAAAGCTTGGGGCAAGAAAGGCATGCTTTCTACAGGCCTCATTGCTATATTGAGAGGGGCAGCTAATGTCATAGGAGTAGGCAGGTTCATTGGAGATGTGATTGTGACAGGGTGTGCTATATTCACTGGGGCAGTGACAGGGGTTGGGAGGTTTACCGGGGTAGTGAGTGTTAAGGGAGAGGTCATGGATAATGGACTGGTTATAGTTACAGGGTGCCCTATATTCATTGGGCTGGTTATATTAACTGCACTTGAAACATTTACTGGACTTCTCATGCTCATTGCAGCTGCCACTGTGACTGGGTTTGACATTGTCCCAGATGACACAGAGGATGTTATATTGAATGGAGTAGTGAGAGTCACAGGTGTCGTAGCAGCCGTGGAGGTTTGGCACAGGTTAGCAGCTTCTAAAATGAGAAGACAAAAGGACCTTTAGACTCTGAAAACAGTGAAAAAAAATCACAGTTTCTCAACTAATTTCTTTTAACTAAAACGGACACACACTTAATAAATCAAACTTAATTTTCTAGCAAGTGGTCAAGAAGAACAGCGGATCCTTCTGATCACATGCCTGGGGGCTGGGGATCCCAATGTAGGAATCTCTTTTCTACAGCTATACCTCCCCTTTGAGTACTCAGGAAACATATTTAGCCTTGCACATTTTCTTCTGGTACCAGGAATCGAACTCAGGACTTGTGGTTGCCAGGCAGGTGCTGTACCATTGAGCTATATCCCCAGCTCTCACCTTGTACTTCTGATTTCAAGCTCAGATTTACTTACCTACCTCACAGTGGTGGTGGGAGGACCAGTTAACTTCTGCAAGGCACTCTGGGCGGGCAGAGATACCAAGTAGAGCTAAATGTTCTCACTACCACTTCATGCACTTCTTCTGTGTTTTAAAGACTTCCCTGGGAAGAGCCATCAACCAGCAGGCCAGATGAAAAGAGCGTGTTTACACAGAGCTGGGCCAATGATTATGGAATAACAGACAATCAGAAAAATCTTCCCATAAGGCACACTGTGACTAGCAGAGAGAGGTCTGCGTACTCAATGATAGGTTAAAGCCTTCTTAAACTGAAGCCACATTCTATTAAGATTCTTAATATACATAATTAGGGAACAATAAATAAGCTATGTTAATATATATTTATTTGAAACATAAGAAAACTTCTTTTGTGTGTGTGTGTGTGTGTGTGACCTGCTCAGCCTGCCCTATGGGTGGGGCTGTTGTGGCATGTGGTGCCAGGGATCGAACCCTGCACTTGCCTAAGCAGGTGCTTTAGTCCACTGAACTATCTTGCTGGCCCTAAGAAAACTCTAAGTTATATACTTTTATGCTTTCTGATTATGTTTCTTAGTTATATTAGAAAAGAAAAATTACTACCTAATAGGGTCATGTTCTCCCTCTTAAACCACTTCTTTTCTTTCTTATATCAATATAATCATCTTCTTTATGCCCAATATCATTTAACTGCACATACTATACATATTACCAAACATATCAAGGAGAACATGCCAGACAAGAATACCCTTCAGTGAGTTGGGGGCCATGGTTCTTATTATCCATGAATGCCTCGGCATTTTTCCCCCCTCAGTGATAAGGATTGAACCCAGAGCCTCCCACATGCTAGGTAAGTGCTCTACACCACTGACCTGCATTTTCAGCTTGCTGGACACTTAAAACTTTTCTGTGAAGTAATGTGCCCAACCCATGCCTCAAGGAAATTCAGTACCACCTAGTGGTATGCCATAAACCAGCCATAAGGAGACGGGTAGGCTACTGATGACTTGGCTGTCAAATTTGAGAAATGCATTCAACATAAAGATGGAGGTTTGCACATGGTCCACTGGGGTTCAAATCACCTCAGGTGGACCTTGAATCAATAAGGCTCTCTCTTAATCAATGTGATTTAACTTTGGCACCCTCCATACTCCCTACCAGGAATTCCTGATCTGGGCAGACCAAAACCAAGTATCTAGAGAGCTTTTAAAAGCAAAGATTCACGGGAAACACAATAGTGAAATTGAGATGAAACCAGAGAAATGTGTATTTTTTAAGAAGCTTCCTCAATGATCTGATCATTATCCATGAACTCATACTTGGGAACTTATACTGCTTTATTTAGATGTGTAGTATATAAGGGACAATTCTGATTCAAGTTAGTTTTCAATTCAGAAGCCTCCTCTCCCACAAAATGTGACATTCACTAACATGAATACAGAGGTTGCTAACATCAATGGTCATTCCCAGAAAGACTGATGCTACAAATGGGAAGAACACAATAGTATTTTGTTTCAGGGAGGTCAAAAGATGAGCTAAAGACTCAAGTCTTATTG
>NW_004524798.1:684625-686566 GCF_000260255.1 Octodon degus | reverse complement strand
AATGAACACAAGAGAAAGCCAATTCATTTCTGATTTGATGGGAGCACTGCTAAGGATATTTTCTGCCTGTTCTCCTCAGAGAAATTTTCATGGTATATCCCTTCCCCCAACTGGTGTTTTCTTTTTACTCAGTTTTCTTTCTTTCTTTCTCCCCCCCACCCCCCGTGGTGAGAATGAAACCCATGGCCTTGCCTGAGTAAGACAACCACTGTATCACTATGGGACACTTCCAGCCTTAACATTGCCCTTTTACTTTGACTTAAAACACACACACCAAAAAACCCAAAAAACACTTGTATTCCTACTTTAAGTAAAATATTCTTTATATTTTCAATCCATTGTATAATTATTCTACAGCACTAAATGTTTCTGTTCCTCACTGGTGGGCCTTATCCCTTCTCCCTTCACAAAAGACTTTATCAAAATAATGAAAAACCTTCACTTGGAGAAAGAACTATTCTTTTCCTCCAAAGCCAGGAGATGTATGAAAAAGATGCTACTCCTCTATCTTTATCCAAGTATAGGATCTTTAGGAGGGATCTGAAGACAGAAACAGCCATACTACATGAAAGTAAAAGAAACTACACAGCAAAGGAATCATAAAGGAACCTACATGCAGAAGATTATTATAATTTAAAATAAAACAGGTGCCAGAAGTGGAGGAGATAAGAAATTTAGGAATCTGTCCTATGACTGATAGTATAGTGACAAAATGATTCGAAATTCTGCACAGTGGCCCAGAAGTCAAAGCTATAACTAGGAAATGGAAAGTTTGTTGAAAACTCATTCTTTATAAATTATATGTAGAGAAAAGCAAATCATTTTCAGCTTTGGTTACAAATACAGCAAAGTCTTTTTTTTTTTTTTTTTTCCCGGAACTGGGGATTGAACTCAGGTCCTTGCGCTTGCCAGGGAAGCGCTTATTCCACTGAGCCATCTCCCCAGCCCCCAGCAAAGTCTTTAAGAGAAGTATAGACATGTTAGGCTAAAGCGAGCCCCATTACAGATGGAAGGAGATTGCAAGTAAGACCAAGAGAAAAGACATCAGAGCACTATAGTCTGAATCAAGTACTAAACAACACAAGGATAAAAAACATGCAAGAGCAGAAAGTAACAGTTAGGAGAAAATGAACTTACATACACACAAGGATTTTTTTTTTAGGAAAAAAAAAACCCCAGAGGCCATAATGTATGGCAGTCAACATCAAAATGAACATAAAAATAGAACTTTAAGCATAAGGGCCAAATTTGACTCCAACTTTATAACAAATAAATCAAAAGAAAGAATGATAGGAAGTACTGACAATTTGTATTTCCTAGTAATAAAAATTCACTTAGAAGCTCTACTGCCAATAAATAAACTTTACCAGTTATTTCTCAGCATGAACTAACTTTACATGTTTCCGCAAAGCTAAGCTCCCCATACTGTGGCTCTTTCCCTTGTCTGCTGAGCATACTGAATGAACACACTTCCCAAGGCAGCCTGCAGCCCTGAAAGCCTCTTACCTTTCTTCCTTGCTTTAACAGCTTCTTCCCACAGTCTCAACGTCTCTACCTGCTTCCCTGGCCAGCTTGTCACGTGTTGCTGCTGCTGCTGCTGCTGCTGTTGCTGCTGCTGCTGCTGCTGCTGTTGCTGCTGCTGCTGCTTCTGACTGCTGGTCTCTTCACTCATGCATGCTATTCCAGAGACAAATCGGAAACACTGTATCTACCTTGAAATGTATGGTTGTTTTTTCAAAATCCTGAATTTAAATACTCTGATTCTGAGTTCTTCTGTGATCTTTATTATTTAACTGTTAACTATTACTGTCGTGCATCTTCTTGCTTCTTGTGTCTACATTGATCAAGATAAATAAATTTAGGGGGCCGGGGAGATGGCTCAGTGGAATAAGTGCTTCCCTGGCAAGCGCAAGGGCCTGAGTTCAATCCCCGGTTCCACAA
>NW_004524798.1:674688-683135 GCF_000260255.1 Octodon degus | reverse complement strand
TATATATATTTATTTTAAAGGGGGTCTGGGAAGATAGCTCAGTAGAATAAGCACTTGCCTGGCAAGTGTAAGGTCCTGAGTTCAGTCCCCAGTATGGGGCGGGGGCGGGGGGGAAGACTAGGTAAAGGCAAGTATTAAATTTTATCCGTTAAGTCTCTGGAATGTCGTATCTCTTCTACTCTTAAATTAAGACCAGCAAAGCATTTAAACATTCAAATGGAGATGATATCCTATTTCTTTACAGATTGAGTTTAAAAAGCAAATTTATTAACACTGTTTTCACCTTTAAGATAATTACTAAAGGATATTTAATAAAATTTGGAGCTAGGAGATTGATACTTGAGAATCTTAACCTTAAATAAAAACAAAACTGCCTAGCATATGACACAGCTTCCTTATGTAGTTTTTAGTATCTCGTTTCTTAACACATTAAAGCTTTTTACTCAAGCCCCATAGAAAACACCTTGAAAATTACCTATGGGGAAATTCTGCTCTTTCTAAAGAATGTTATTAGTAGAAAAGGATGGGATTGAAAGTAAAATTAATGGAGAGCTTATCAATGCTGTTTGCACAGATGTACAGAAAGCGTAGTTCAGACATCAACACTCTCCATTGGTGCCTGTTTGGGTATTTTAGTAACAAAAGGAAACATGTAAGATGCACATTACAACATTCCTGACAGCACAGTAAAAATATCTCTGATGTATTTCTAGAAAATCTAGAGTTCATCATATGAAACGCAATGCAGAATCTGCAGCATCACCTACTTTTACTGATGCCTTGTTTACAAGTATTACAGTTGATACTTTGGCTCTGCCCATGTGTCTTTAAGTGGCTGGTGATGTACGCTGCACTCAGGAGCTTCCCACAGATGTTACACGATACCTTGCCTTCGTGGCGCACCATGTGTGTCCGTAGTCTGTCTTTGGTGGCAAAGGCAGCAGTGCAGGTCTGCATGAGGGAGGAAAACTTTTTTTAAATATAGACTATCCTGTTCTACTCATTTTAAAGTACGTTATATTCTATGCATTACCCTATTCATGTCAGCATGACATGATTTAGTTAAATTTTAACTCCATGTATTAGTTGGAATCATAATCATACTAAAATTCCTGGTGGATTTTAGACTCATCTGGAGGAAAAAATATATCAACATAGAGTGGTGAAAAGATGGGAGAGTTAGCATTAGATACAACTGAGCTTCACAATTCACTAAACACTGTAATGCTGAACAAGTTAGTGCACCTATCTGAATGTTTACTCATCTGAAGAATGGGAATAATAGTAACTATCACAAAATTACTGATGGATTAAGGTACTCACTCAACAACTCTAGTTTTCTTCCCCAATCAGATTTTTCTTAAGAATTCAAATCCTTTACTTAATCAAGTGAGTCATTTACAAACCTAACTGAAAGGTGCACTAAGTGATGACTTGCAGCAGCCAACTAGGACTAGCAAAACCTATAACAATCATCTGGTTAGCAAGAGTCTCAGTGTTTTCATTATCACAATTTATGCTAAATGAAATTATTAATCTGAATAGATTTCAAACACCAATTTGGTAATAACAAACAAAATTCTAGTCAATGATGATTTTGGGGAGAAAAAGGGCTATATTCTTTAATTACAGCTTAAACATCCGTAACCATCAAACCCAGAAATTAGTTAAAAGCCCTGTACTCTTTTACTCATTTCAGATATACAACAACCTTTGCAAGATTATATATATTTCTCCTCTTATACCAAAAATTGCTGGCCAAGAAAAGGGAAAAATGTAGCTTACAAAACAACATATATCTTTTAACAAATGATCTTGCCTACAGAAATAAAAGCTGTCATTTATATTTTATAAAACTAGAATTAAAATGGACCACATTTATTCAAGTCAGTGATTTTAAGACTACTGAAGAACTGTGAGATTTGACTGGCTCAGACCTTCTGCATAATGTGCATTAAGTGCTACCCTAAGGATAAGTCATTTTAACTCTTACTTGGCATTTGAAGGGTCTTTCTGTTGAATGGACATGTTTTACGTGACAGCTTAAGTGGTCAGGCCTGTGAAAGAGAGAGTTTCAACAGAAGATATAATGGAACACACATAGAGAAATGCTACTTTATGTGATGCTTACATGCTTTGCAGATTAGAAGGGGGCATATTTTAAAGAAAGCTAGCAGAATTACCAACTCCTCCCCAGTTCAAGCAAGCCTCCTTTCCTCTCTTACCTGAACAAAAGTCTCAGTCCTTTACCTTTCTCTTAGTCTTATCAAATTGTAACAGGTCTTGAGTCTATAACTATATACCTACAGTTTAATCCAGCTACTACTGTATTAACTAAAAGCTTTTTAAAATGAAAATTAGTGAAATGCTAGTGCCCACAGAAAAATGGAGAAACATTCACCTGAAAGTTTCATTGAACAAGTATCCACAGTCATCTCAATTTCCAGCAAATCTTTGATTTGCAAAGAACCTCATATCTAGTTCCCCATCTAATGTGAAACTAGTGGTTTTACAGAGATAAGCATCCCTGCACCAACCAATGGCCTCAGTCCATCAAGACATTTTTTAAACAACATAACAAGATAATAACTATGTCACCATTTGTCAACCACACCAAACTGAAATTACACCAGGAGGCGTATTATTTATCTATCACCAATCTCCTCTAATAACACAGGCCTGCTCACATCTATTCTCACGTAAACCTGCTAGATCACAGGGAAATAAAACTCAAGTTTATTGATACCATACTGAAAAGAAGAAGGAAAACACAGTACCTCGAGAAGCCTTTCCCACAAACACTGCAAGTATAGGGTTTGGTGATGCCTCCTTCATGAGACCTCACATGATAAGTCATCCGGTCCTTCCTCTTGAAGCGCTGATTACAAATAGGACACTCGAAGGGCTTTTCATCTGAATGGGAGAGCTTGTGCCGATTGAGGTGGTACACATCTCGAAAGGCCTTCCCACACATCTCACAAGCATGGTTCTTCTTGACAGGCTTACTGGGTTTCTTGACAGACTGGGTTACGGGCATAGCTGTGGTGCTGGCACTGCTGCTGGGGTTGGTGCCTGAGGAGGATGTAGTGACTGTTGATAAGATGCCTGCAATGGTTGAGACCAACGAAGTTCGGCTGCTGTCCCCAGCGATGGTTGAGATAAGGGGAACCACTGTGGTGGGGGTTTTCTTTGACCGGGACACCAACTTGATCCCTGTGTGGCAGGACTCGTGGCGCCTCAGGTGATAGCTGTCCCTGAAAGCTTTACTGCAGTAAGTGCACACAAATGAAGTTTTGGGTTTTTCTTTTTTAATCCCAATGGCATCCTTTAATGTTTCTGGTGCGGCCTGAGGTTTCTGAGTTATTGGTATAGGAAGCAATGGTTTTTGATCAGGAGGCTCCACAGCAGAGCTCAGGAGAGGCAGCAAGCTGTTCTGTGCTGCCTGCTGTTGATGATGGGAGGCTTCATGGGCCTAAAATCAAACATGTGCACTTGAGAAACTCAGCCTCTCACAATGACCTTCAAAATTCAACATGTTCCAGACAATTCCGAACAGAAGAAACAGCTGTGGAGCCCGTGAGCTACTTTCCGCAGCAGAGGAGAAGCAATCACCTTGTTACTCCCAGAACTCCAAACACAAAGCATTGAAATATCACTGTGCAGACACAAAACTTTTGCAACTAAGTTGCTGACAGCGATCTTGCTTTCAAATAGCTGACTAAACTACGCAGTGCCTGGTTCAGAAGGGACATACCAGCTAATGAAATCAGTTTGCATTAGTCAGTGCTACAACGAAGTTTAGGTACTTGTCAAAAATATTACAGCCCAGACCTAAGCATTTAACAGTACCTTACTAGAGCCACATACTGACATAATCACCTCTGCTCTGTTACCCAGGAAAGGAAAAGAACCATGTCACTCCCTTTCTATCAAAAGAAAACTCTTAAGTGACTAAGGGGTTGTTGCTAAGTGATGAAAGGAATCTGGTGAATACATATGCTAGTTGTTATTTTAAAAATTTTCATTTAGTAAAAGATTTGGTTGAAATATAACCTGCTATTAATCAACCTGGAAGGTTATCTATAAGGTTGCCCATAGCAAAACACCCATCAGTTGTTCCTCAGGTCATTTCATCTTCCATTAGTCTGCATCCTTTGCAGTACACACTGTTTAAACCCTAAACTCTCACAGACAGACTAGTAAGAGAAAAAACAAGCAATGAACATTTAAATTTCTTTCACATCCATCTTCTTTCAGCAGTTGTAGGTTTTCAGAAAATATTGGACATTTGCTGTTATAATTAGGTTCTCCAATTCAAAACTGAAGACTAGACTACTGTCTGGAAATTTTTCTTCACTGTACTGAAACCAAAATTACTGTGGACAGGGTTCTTGGTATTTATGAATAGTTTACTCTCTTGGTTTTGATTCTTTCAAAATTCTCCACACCTCCATGCTGACATACATTTAGGAAATGAGGGAAAAATTCCTGAAATAGTTCTTCCTAATATATTGTTCTATACCAACATTATTCTTTCTTTAAACTCCTGACAGTGAGCCCAGGCCCCTGTTGTTTAGTTCTATAATCCTAGAAGAATATATTAGTCAAGTTGCTAGTTTTAAGTATTTTAAGCACACAATATTCTAGGAAGGGTCCATTCCATTATCTTAGACACTTAGTTACTTACCCTTCTGACTGTAATCACTTGATTAACTCAAAGAAAAAACAAACAAGAAAGCACACACACACTCATCCATAGCTCCTCCCTTGATAGATTAGAACATCTACCACACACTGATCCGTGTTTACTTAATGGCAGAACAGAAGCTAAGCCTGGACCTACTCTTTCCCTCAATGACTAGGAGGTATGGTGGCCAGAGCTATCAGTTTCAATTCAACAGTTCTGATTTAGATACCCTTTAGGTCCTAGAAGCACTCTCAGAATTTGTGTGGTTAACTTACGAGTGTTTTTAGACTTAACGCTGATACTGAAGTACAATCCATCTTTAATTAATTTGTGGAGCACTTATGACTTTTGGGTTCTACCTAGCCATGTGACATCATTAGAGAATTTACAGAATTTAGTTCTAATCTTACTCCTTTTCCAACTGGGCTGTAGGAGGATACCTAAGTTTCCATACAGCATACAAACAGTTAATAGTGGAAAATAACTCAAGATATACAATTTCAACAGCTAAAATCAAGCAAGTCTTCTAGACAAAGTTCAAACTTACACTGTTTTGAGGCATTTTTCAATTCTGTACAACCAAGAGTGCAACAGAGTACTAAAAGCACTTACTGCCATTTTACCAATTCAGATGTCTGTGGCAACATAAAGTATTTTTTTTACAGCAATGCTGAAGTTCATTCTCATGTAAGGGTCAGTCCAGGTCCCTGCTTCTTGGGTGAAATGCTGTAGAATGACTAGTGAATCACAGAGGATTCCTAGGATCCCCACATTTCTACATGAAGCCTTCTAAGAGAGGAACTGGCTTTTCTCAACTTGTTCTCTGGGAGAAACAAAGTAGAATAACAACCATGGCTTACCTTCAATTAAGTGACTTATTTTAAAAATATAACTTCTAGGTAGGCTTTTATTTGACAAGCATTATCAAAGCTTTAATTTTATTTCCAATTTCTCTTACGTACAAAGCTTCTTAGACCTGCCTAAGCTCTCCCTTTTCTGGGGCTGGCAAAAAACAAAACCAAACCAAACCAGAAATGTTATTTCCTCACCCAAGGTGGTAGGATCCAGCACCCTGAAATCTCCAGTGCCAGAGGGTAAAGGATTTTGCACTGAAACGAATTAGCATTGGTGAGTCATATCTTGAATGTCCTGTTAGGATCATTCATCAAACATTTTAATAGCTGCAGCTTTCACTTTCCACTAGTTATCTGGATAGCAGGCAGGTACTAAACTATCTTAAAATATTCTACAGGATAACTTCAAATATTGTTTTAAAATCAACAGGATGCTCTAAGAGACAAACATGAGAGTTCAAATCTCTCTTTCCCCAAAGAAAGTTACTTAAACTCAGAACTGATTAGGTCTAGCCTTAGCTTTTTCCATAGAAAGGTCCACAATATTCTCTAACCACCCAACTGTCCTCAGGCTCTCAATTACAAGTTTTCCAATAATTTCACTGCACACATTGCCAAACCTAGGACCATGTACTAGCTTTCACACTTCTCCACCAGGTTAAAAAAGTTTTTGGTTGCTTAAAAAAGTTAAATATAAAATCTAACTGAAAAGTTGGTCAATAAACACTTGTATTTCCTTTATCCAGGGAAAGATAGTTTTAAAAAAGAACTTCAAAAGATGTTTCAATTAGCTCCCAAAGATGAGCAACACGGTTTTTTTCTTTACATAACTTTTTAAAAAATCTCCACTGTTTGATGACTTTAATCAACACAAAAATCATTTCTACAGGCTATCCTGCACTTTAAAATGCTCATTTGAGAACTTTTTCTAGAGAAGGAATTAGTCACCCTTACACCAAGCTGAACACCAGCTAGTTATGCATCATTTCTTTTCCAGTGCATTAAGTTCATTTATCACATTTTTATCAAGTTCATCAAAGCACAAACAATAGTGGACCAGAAAGAGGAAACAGGGTCGCTCATGAGTTCCATAATTTTGAGTGCTTTCAATTTTAAGAAGCTTTCACCTGGAGTTGCAGGTATCTAACCCTTTAAAAACTGAAAGACTGATTTAAAGAGCATTCCTCTTCGTCCCTTTTTTTCTTTTCCCTTCTGCCTATTTCTGCTACTGTACCATGATCTTCAGTAAATATTGCTACTTACTTTTTTAAAAAATTCCAAATACATTTCAACAATTACTCTAAAACCACACTGCCCACGTTTGAAATACGTCTTAAAACAACAAACCAGATCTTACACAATAGGTAATCTTGACCTGTCCAACTCCCTATACTACCTCCACTGGGATGGTACCAGAAGCTGAGGGAAGGGTTGTAATTTTTAAAAATCCGCATTCATTCCTGGGTACTTCCGAAAGATCCCAAGCGCCCAAGCTATGCGTCTGGGATTTCACGAAGTATCCCAAAAAGGAAAATAACTTAAAGAGGCGGGAAGGACGCACTTATGAGCTTCCTAACCTCATCGGATTCCTAAACTTCCCCGTGAGCTCATCGTTACCGCTCACTAAACGCTTCGTTTGCAAATACAAACGAAGGGGGGGGGGCAGCCCAGATCTTCCAAACAAGGGTCCTTCACATAAAGTGGGAGCCAAGAGGATGGCTAACGTTTGAGCTACAGTCACTGTAAAGTTTCTTGCAAAACTGAAGACCAACACCCCAACGAGTGACTCATCTGGGGGGGCTTTGTAAGCGGACTTTGTTTGCACTCCCTGTTCTGCGTCTGCCCGCTGCTTGGCTGAAGGAGACGCAGGAGTGGGCCGCGGGGGACAGCGCCCGGGAGAAGGTCGGGCCTCCTGGAGTCCCGGCCCTGCTCCCCTCCCCGCCCCGCCTGGCCCGGCCCGGCCCGGGGATTCCCCGCGCTGCACCGAACGGCGCAGGAGCTGGACAGAGGGACAGGGTGCCAGCTGCCAGGCTCGGCCCGGGCTGGAGCAAGGAAAACGGAAATCCAGTGAAAAAGTTTGGGGAAGGGAGACACCCTCACAACACCCCCCTCAACTGGGTAAACACGAGGGGGCGGCGGGAAGGGGGAGTGGCGGGGAACCCAGGGATACCCGCTATTCGCGGGATGTGGGAGGAGGGTCAGAAAGTCAACACACTCTCACACACACAAAAAGAGGAGAGGGCGGCTAGAAGAAAGGAGGCGGGCGAAAGATGGATGAAGTGTGTCGGGAGCGGGAGCGGGGACCCCTCACCCTCGGCGCGGCTCGCGCCCGCCGCAGCAGGGGCCAAGCGGCCCGCGCTCTCCAGGGCCCGGCGCCCTCCTTTCTCCGGGCCGCCGAGTGGTGACAGCGGCGGCCTCCTCCCTTCCCCACGGGGTGGGAGGGAAGGGTGTGTGCGTGCGTGTTGCTGGGGGGGCCTGGGGTTCACCTCGAGGCCTGCTCTCTCCCCCGCGCCCCGTGAGGCCGCCTCCTTTCACCTCGGCAGCCGGGCACCGCCGGGGCGGGCGAGCGGAAAAACAAAGGGGGATTAAGGCCGGGCCGGAGAGCGGAGCCGAGAGGGAGGGAGGAGGAGCGCCCGCCCGCCCGCCCGCTAGCCCGGGGCCCGGCCCCCCTGTCCCCCTGTCCCCCCCGGGGGGGCCCCCAGTACCTGGAACAGGAACGCGGTCCAGTTGGCCTCCATGGCTGCGGCAGCCGACCCCCCTCCTCCCCACTCCCCCCCGCTCAGGGAGCCTCCTCAGCCGGAGGAGGCGACAACAAAGCGGCGGCGGCGGCGGCGGCAGCGGCAGCGGCGGCTCCTCAACATGGCAGCGCCGAGCGCGGCCACTTCCGGTAACCTCCGGGACGCACC
>NW_004524798.1:671388-674517 GCF_000260255.1 Octodon degus | reverse complement strand
GGGCCGGGGTGGGGCCGGGGGCGGGGATGGGGCGCGGCGTCCCCCCCCGCGGGGGTGTGTGGTGCTGCGGTCCGCAGCTCTGGCAGCTGGAGCAGGGGGAGCTCAGGAGAGAAGATGGAGGACGCCAGGGTCTGGCGCTGGCCGCCTGGGCACAGCTGGGCTGTTTCTCGTGACTCGGACTCAGCGCCCAGAAGCGTCGCTTTCGTGTCAGACCCTCAGCGGAGGACACAGGCCTTGGCAGGCACCAAGCTCTTAAATCACATGCAGCACTGCCCCCACCTCCAAACTGGGGGACGTCCCTTCGACCTCATCTCTCCTGTTTGGCATTTCATCCCAGGCAGGCTAAGCTCTCGGTGCTCTCGCTAAGACATGGCATCGCCCTCTGAATGGTCTTCCAATTCAAGCTGGGAATACCACTGGGGTGCAGCCTTAGATCCTCCCAGTATTGAGGGAAACACTTCCCACGCTTAGAGATGTCATTACTGGGTTATTCTTGGGTGAAGGGCTGGGCTTCACATCCTCCCCTTCACTCCAGATATGAAGTGAAATTCTATCTCCAAATCCTTCCTCTCCCGCCAAAATAACCACAAACAAAAAATAAAAACAAGTGAGAAAGTATAGACATAAAATTATTTTAGTCTTTTAAGTACAGTCTTTCTCATGCACCCCCCCAAACAAAAATCAAACTTGTTTGAGCAGCATCAAGAGATGTCACTGAGGTAACCTCATCCTGTTTGCAGTTACAGGTCTTCTGTGTAGATGTCACTGCTATTGCAATTTTGTAGATGAGTCTGTAAGATGATGTCCTGAACGTTTTCTATCCTTTCCTCACATAGAAGTAACACATTATTTCAAAACATCAACATCTTTCAAAATCAACTGACTCTTACCCTGTTTGTTCTAGTCACTTCTAATGAAGTTCATCATCTCCAACTTCCCCAGATATATACACACAATACAATTAACATGGCTTCAGATAAGGAAAATATATAGTAATTTGCTGGTCTGTTTCTTTTTCATGCAGTATTCATATATATTGTCCCTCTCACTCTTTCTTTCCATCAGTCACCAGAATGAAGGGGCTAGGAAACGTTGGTTGGGTTCCTTTTAGAGCTGACTCCCCATTGGATACTGCCTGGAGGCCATGGGGATGAATGAGAAGTTCTGCAGTTTGCATCAGCGGCAGAAGCAGGTAACACACCAAGGAACTTGTCAGCCTAAGAGGGGAACAGAAAATGAGGAAGAGTTTCTGATATATTCCTCAGCTTAACTGCTACAGTGACTGTGTGTCTCCTATAAATGTCTGTCACCTTTGGAAAAGAAAGAAAATGGTTTAGGAAGTCTAAGTTTATATATACATGCAAGCTAATGCGAGAACTAAGATGCAAATCTAAGGAATTAGCAAAGTAAACTAAGATCCTTACTTTTGCTCTGACCTTGAACACTGCATATCTTTTTATTTTCATTCAGTGGACAGCGTCTGCTGCTCCCCTGCCTTAATTCATTCATTCACTATGAAGTCCTTGTACTGGATTCTCCTGTTTTACTCCTTCTGTACAGAGCCTCTCCTCAACTGCTGTCTTTCAAACAGTGGTGGTGAGGCTGAAGGATTGCCTCAAATTTGAGGCCATCCTGAGCTACATAGTGAGTTCAAGGCCAGCTTGGGCAATAGAGCAAGGACTTGTCACAAAAACAAAACACCCCAACCCCCCCCCCCAAAAGACAAGCAGACAAACTGGTGAAAATGAAGCTCTGGGATCAGGAAAACTAGCACATAATAAATACCTTTTTCTTTTTTTTTCTTTCCACACAAGGTCTCACTGTATATAATTCAGGCTGGCCTTGAACTCACTATGTAGCCCAGCCAGGCTGGCCTGGAACTCATGGCAATCCTCCTGCCTCCGCCTCTCATGTGTTGAGATTACAGGCATGAGCCACCAACACCCAGCTTGAATACCATTTTTCTTTTTCTTTCTTTCTTTTTTTTTTTTTTTTTTGCGTGTATTTAGTTCAGGGTCTACAGGGTCTCACTACACAGATTTGACTCCTAGTGATCCTCCTGTTTTCAGCTCCCAAACACAGGGATTACAGGCATGCACCACCACACCAGTCTCAATTGCCGTCTCAGGGAGTCCCGTGGGCAGGGCTGGCACGGCACGCCTGGTATCGAGGCCACTTCACTCTGCCTAAGCAAGCCCTTTAGTCTGCTGAGCTATCTGGCTCCCCCATTTTTCTAATGACAATGTGGAATCTTTTCTTTTTTTTCTTTTTTGGTGGAACCAGGAATTGAACTCAGATCCTTGCGTTTGTCAGTCAAGTGCTTATCCTACTGAGCCATCTCCCCGGCCAATGTGGAGTCTTTTAAGCTTCTTATCCTCAAATCTAGACAACCTTTTTCCAACAATCTTTCTCATAGCATCTCTAGGAAAGTTTCCTCACTAGCAGGAGAGGCCAAGTGAAAAAATCCCATTCTCATCACTGAAGAGCTAGGATTCAGAAGTATCACTTTTTTTTTTTTCAGGAAAATGACTATTTTAATCTTCTGTTCATAATACATTATAATATAGAATTTCTGTTTTCACCAAAATCCTTGAAAGAAAAATTAACAATGTTTTATATCCAAATGAAATTTTAAACATAAAAGCTTTCTGGATTAAAAATACCTAAAAGTTTAGAACAAGTACTCAACAACAATGAATGCCCAACCCAAACCAGTAAGATCAAAGACTGCATCCATAGAAAGGTCATTTGTACCTACAGGACAGTATATGAAACCACAAGTAAAATGAGCTCCTCCCCCAGAGGCTAGGTTCCACTGACTATATGTTTGTCAAAAGACAACAATATCTATATCTGTATCTATCCTACCCTAATAAATTTTTCTCAAGTTCACCTTTCAGTGAGTGAAGGAATGTCACCTTCAAACACAATGAATACCTGAAATATTCAGTATTTAAGTAAACAATACGAGCACCTAACAAGTCAGATGCTCAACTCACCCTATTCAGATTCTCCTCCTCCACCCTAAGTTGAATGCTCTCTTACCTTCCAGGACCCGTTTCCTCATCTAAAAATGAGAACAAAAGCACCTATCTTATAGGGGCAAACCTGTGGACAAAATGAAATATA